>NC_081552.1:265420525-265633025 GCF_963082655.1 Stomoxys calcitrans | reverse complement strand
AGGTAGCTAAAGTTACTGACTGTCTCAAAGTTGTGGTTCCCAACTTTCTGCATTTTCTTCATCTGCTCGGTTGTGCAAGGCTTTTTGGGAGTTGAAACCATCCATTTCGTCTTATCTCCATTTACTGCCAGACCCATTTTCACTGACTCCCTTTCGATTCTTTCAAAGGCTGCAGTTACTACTTCCGGTGACCAAGCTATGATGTCGATGTCGTCGGCATAGGCGAGTAGCTTGTGTCCACTTCTGATTAGTGTGCCATATCTATTCACGTCTCACATCTCGTATAATCTTCTCCAGCAGGATATTAAAGAGATCACACGATAGGCTGTCTCCTTGTCTGAAACCTCGTTTGGTATTAAATGGTTCGGGGAGATTCTTTCCCATTCTTGCTAGGGAAAGCGCATCAGCAAGTATTATCCTGCAGAGTCTTAATTAATATTGCAGGGATACCAAACTCAGACATGGCTTGAAATACCTTTGAACGCAAAGGAGTATCGAAGGCGGCTTTGAAGTCAACAAAGAGATGGTAGGTGTTTATTAGTCCTTCTCGGGTCTTTTCCAGGATTTGGAGCAGTATGAATATCTGGTCTAGGATGGATTTACCAGGTCTAAGGCCGCATTGATAGGGCCCAATTGTCTCATTGACTTTAGGTTTTAATCTTTCACACAGTATGCTCGAGAGCATCTTGTATGCGATGGGGAGGAGACTTATTCCTCTGTATTTGGCACATTCCCTCTTGTCTCCTTTCTTGTGTACGGGCCATTGTATGCTGAGATTTCAATCCTAGGGTATGCGTTCTTCTCGCCAGATTACGCAGATTAGCTGATGCATACGCCTTATCAGCGTGTCGCCTCCGGTCTGAAATAATTCAGCGGGTAACCCGTCGGCTCCTGCTGCCTTTTTGTTCTTTAGTCGGGTCACTGGTACTTGAACCTCATTCTGTTTAGGAGATAAACATTCTATACCATCATCAGGGATTGGTTCTGCGGTATCCTCTTCGCCGCCAACGTCGAACACTAGCAGACGGGTAAAATGTTCTTCCAAGTACCCTCAGCATGTTATCTGTGTCAGTTACCAGATTTTCTTCTTTGTCTCTGCTGGAGGATGTGCCTGCACCAAAGCCATCGGTTTGATGTTTAATTCTTTGGTATCATTTCTGGACTTCATTCTGATTTCTGTACATCTCCGGTCTTAAATAGTTCAGCGGGTAACCCGTCGGCTCCTGCTGCCTTGTTGTTCTTTAGTCGGGTCCCAGCTACTTAAACCTCATTCTGACTAGGAGGTAAACATTGCATAACATCATCATTGATTGGTTCTGTGGTATGCTCTTCGCCGCCAACGTCGGACACTAGCAGTTGGGAAAGATGTACTTTCCATATCCTCAGCATGTTATCTGTGTTAGTTACCAGATTTACTTTTTTGTCTCTGCAGGAGGATGTGCTTGCACCAAAGCCATTGGTTTGATATTTAATTCTTTGGTTGAATTTCCAGACTTCATTCTGACTCCTGTATTTTGTAATTGAGATAATTCGCTCACACTCATGTTTTTCCATTTACTTTTTATTTCTGCGGAATAGACGTTTCTCCTCTCTCCTTTTTTCCCGATACTTCTCCTTCGTCTGATTGCAAGGTTACTCTATAGGCCGCCGCATTCTTGGATTCAGTAGCATCTCGACACTTTTGGTCGTACCAGGGGTTTCTTGGAGGAGGCTTCCGGTATCCAAATATGGATTTCGGGACATTTTCCATGGAGTGGGCAATAGTTTGCCACTGCGCCATTATATCATCGAAAAAAGCAGAGCTTTCATCAAGCACTTGGGTCAATCGAGTGGAGTATGCCGCTGCCATTTGTTGTGTTTGCAGCTTTTCAATGTCCAGCTTTCGTGCAGTGTCAGTGTCGTACTTTCCTCGCCATGTTCAAACGGGTGCGAACCTTTGCTGCAACAAGGTAATGATCGGAATCTATATTCGCTCCACGGATCGATCGTACCTCTAACACGCTGGATGAATGGCTTCCATCTAACACAACGTGCGATCAATTTGGTTCTTCGTGTTTTGATCGGGTGACAGCCATGTGGCTTTGTGAATATTTTTTATGTTGAAATCTGGTGCTACTAACTACCTTTTTTTTTGGCGCGGCGAAATCTAACAGCCTCAACCCATTACTGGACGTTATCTCGTGGAGGTTCAACTTTCCGACTATTGGACCAAAAATGCCTTCCTTTTCTATTTTCGCATTAAAATCTCCCAGAAGGATTTTAATATCATGGGCGAGGCACCGGTCATATTCTCTCTCTCTCTAGGCGCTCTTAGAAAATATCCTTGGTCTGCTCGTCTTTGTCTTCCGTCGGGACATGTGCACAAATAAGGCGGATGTTGAAGAATTTGGCTTTTATGCGGATTGTGGCTAGCCTCTCATCCACCGGAGTAAAGCTGGAGACAAGGTGTTTCACTCCCGACTAACCACAAATCCACAGCCAAATTCATGCCTCGTGTTATGGCAGCTAAAGTACAGTTTGTCGCCGTTTGGTGTTGTAGTGACGCCATTCCCAGTCCATTGTAAGGCGGTAATATCTGCCTTGTACTTCTCTAATACATCCGCCAGCGCGTATGCTGCACCTTCTCTATAAAGAGTGCGGACATTTCAGGTGCAGATTCGCAAATCATGGTTCTTTTTTCGTTTGGGTGGGTCTTCAACGTTTGGGGAGGGGGGGTCCGTTTATACTATTCCCTTGTTTCTCATAGTAGTTCTCATTGTTTTCCGGGGCGGGTTACTGGCTCAGCGCCCCAACCCCATGGGTTTTGTGGCATTGCACATGTATCCCTCGTTGTGGCGAGCCGCTTGCTCCTAGATCCTACTCTCGCCCCCAGCCGCCCCCTAACCTGGGAACAGACGCTGATGTTGGCCATTGGTTATTTGAAGGCGCCAATAACTCGCCTTTTCATTTCGACTTTCATGGGTACTCAGTATTTAATTAAGAGTCAGTGCCAGCTGACTCCTCACTGAGACTCTCCTCTCGAAGTCTAGGTATACTTGTGCTACTTATGTCCAAATCAACATTTAACATAGGCTTCCAGATGGATAAAAACACAATCCGTAGCAAATTTCATGCAGATCGGTTGAAAGTAAGGCTACAACATCGTTATATTGGGTTGCCCAAAAAGTAATTGCGGATTTTTTAAAAGAAAGTAAATGCATTTTTAATAAAACTTAGAATGAACTTTAATCAAATATACTTTTTTTACAAGCTAAAAGTAACAGCTGATAACTGACAGAAGAAAGAATGCAATTACAGAGTCACAAGCTGTGAAAAAATTTGTCAATGCCGACTATATGAAAAATGCGCAATTACTTTTTCGGCAACCCAATATAATAATGGCAGAGATGGGAATAGATGACAGTTATAGGTTAAAGAGTGCCGGAGATATTTCATCACATCCACTGAAGGTGGCTATTTCAGAAACATATCAGAAATCTATATTCATCTCGAAAATTTATCTTTCATTATAGTTTCAGCAACTTTGAGTTAAAAATTAAGTACTTTTAGTTAATATCTCTTGAAAATTCTCTCCAAGCAATAAACGCAGGCAGGCAGACCATAATTCAATGGTCTGCTGCTACTACTGCTTCTTCAGTTTCCGTTTCCTGCTGCTGCTGCCGCTGCTGCTGCTATAGTGCAGAGCATACGTTTACTTATGTACAGCGAATGCTCTCCAATGTAGTTGTGTTGCCGTTCATATGGTTTAATTAAGTTGAAATAAGAAAAATGTTAATTTCCTGCTTAAATGTTAAGATTTACGCCTAATTTCTATGAATGTATGAATGAGGTGGAGCACCAACGATGGCCGGCAACTCGAACGATAGAGCGAGGGTGAAGAAGTGCTAAACTGTGTGTGAGTGTATCTGTCATTGGCAGGGAAATGAAAACGTTTCTCATTTCATAGAGGCTAAATTGGTTGTGATTTGTTGATTGCCTCACCAAGACCAGTACATGGCGGAGGTCAGGGTGTCGGGTGCAGGGTGCAGGCAGGATAGGCGAAAGAAGGCGGGTGGCATGGGTTGTATGCAGGCAAGGCGTTAACTATTCTCCAGAAATGAAACTAATAATTTATTGGGTAATGAATGCAAAGGCGGCAAAGGCAGGCGGCAGCACAATGCCCAGAAATCACTAGAAATATATATGCGTATGATATGCGTACAATTATTTATGGACGCTAGAAATGAGAAATGAATGAATTAATTTAAATCGATATAATTGACAGAAATCATTTTGAACGAAATTGGGGTTTGGTGGTGCTTGGTTGCCAGTGGATGTGGGGGGTGTGCTACAATCTACAAATCTTGTTTCGATTTTGATTAAACTCCTGCTAATGGTATGGTACCAAAGTAGGCAGAGGCCAGAAATATGTGTTAATTGATTGGCAACTTGCTGCGGGGGGAGGGGGGGTTAGGTCAAGAGGGAGTGTGAAATTAGTTTTCCAAAGAATATGCACATGAAGTCATGATTGGGTAGCTGAGTAAATCAATATTAGTGCCATGATTTAGGGCATTGAGTGTTGGATAGAATTTGAATAGCCTACACCACCACAGGGTATTATAAGTTTGTGCATTTGTTTGCAACGCTAAGAAGGAGAAGAGCTAAGCCCATTAATAAGTATACCGATCGACTCAGAATCACTTTCTGATTCGATTTCCATCTGTCCATCTGTCCGTCTATGAGTCCATGTATTCTTGTAATCAAAGTGCAGGTCGTATTTGTTGTCCAATCATCACGGAATGTTGCACATATAACTATTTTGGCTCAAGGACAAACGCTATTGGTATTGGTAAAAAATCGGTTCATATTTAGATATAGCTCCCATATATATGTATCGCCCGATTTGCACTTAAATGGCCGTAGAAGCTACAATTTTCAATAGATCTACACAAAATTTGTCACGGACTGTTATGTTAGCGATTCTAACATATCTCCAAGATTTCAAAGAAATCGGTTCAGATTTAGATATAGCTCCCATATATATGTATCGCCCGATTTGCACTTAAATGGCCTTAGAAGCTACAATTATCAAACGATCTGCACCAAACTTGGCATGGGTGGTTTTGTTTCCAATCCTAACATATCTGCTAGATTTCATCAAAATCGGTTCAGATTAAGATATAGCTTCCATATATATGTAACGCCCGATTTTTACTTAAATGGCCATAGTAGCTACAATTTTCAACCGATCTACGCAAAATTCGCCATAGGTAGTTTTGTTACCAATTCTAACATATGTGCACATTTTAATAAAAATCGGTTCAGATTTAGATATAGCTCCCTTATATATGTATCGCCCGATTTGCACTTAAATGGCCGTAGAAGCTAAAATTTTCAATCGATCTACTCAAAATTTGTCGCGGACTGTTATGTTAGCGATTCTAACATATCTCCAAGATATCAAAGAAATCGGTTCAGATTTAGATATAGCTCCCATTTATATATATATATCGCCCGATTTGCACTTAAATGGCCGTAGAAGCCACAATTTTGGTCCGATCATAATAAAATTTGGCTTGAAGTATTTTATTTGACATCCTCAAATATGTGCAAAATTTCATCAAAATCGGTTCAGATTTATATATAGCTCCCATATATATGTATCGCCCGATTTGCACTTAAATGGCTGCAGTAGCTGCAATTTTCAATCGATCTACACAAATTTTGGCACGGACTGTTTTGCTACCGATTTTAACATATCTGCAAAATTTCATCAAAATCGGTTCAATATATCTCCCACATATATTTTTCATCCGATATGGCCTTTTAAGGCTATAGAAGCCACAATTTTGGTCCGATCTTTACAAAATTTTGCGCGAGGTGTTTTATTTGTCTTCCTAAGATGTCTGGAAAATTTCATGGAAATCGGTGCAGATTTAGATATAGCTCCCATATATATTTTTCATCCGATATGGACTTTTAAGGCCATAGTAGCCACAGTTTTGGTCCCACCCTTACAAAATTTGGCTTGAAGTGTTTCATTCGACATCCTCACCTGTGTATAAAATTTCGTCAAAATTGGGCCAGGTTTAGATATAGCTCCTATATATATCTTTCATCCGATATGGCCTTTTAAGGCTGCAGAAGCCACAATTTTGTTCCGATCTTTACAAAATTTGGCATGAGGTGTTTTATTTGACATCCTCATATGTGCCCAAAATTTCGTCAAAATTGGACCAGGTTTAGATATAGCTCCTATATATATCTTTCATCCGATATGGCCTTTTAAGGCTGCAGAAGCCACAATTTTGTTCCGATCTTTACAAAATTTGGCATGAGGTGTTTTATTTGACATCCTCATATATGTGCAAAATTTCGTCAAAATCGTATCAAATTTTGATATATACATATATATCCTTCATCCGTTATGGCCTTTTAAGGCTGTACAAGCCACAGTTTTAGTCCGATCTTTACAAAATTTTGCGCGAGATGTTTTATTTGTCTTCTTAATATGTGTGGAAAATTTCATGAAAATCGGTTCAGATTTAGATATAGCTCCCATATATATCCTTCATCCGATAAGGCCTTTTAAGGCTGTAGCAGCCACAATTTTGGTCTGATCTTTTCAAAATTTGGCATGAGGTGTTTTATTTTATATCCTCATATGTGCCAAAAATTTCGTCAAAATCGGATCAGATTTTAATATAGCTCCCATATATATCTTTCATCCCATTATGGCTTGTTAAGGCTGTAGAAGCCACATTTTTCTTCCGATCTGTTCCCCTTTGGAATCCATTTAACTTAGCAACAAACAAAAAAACATGCCAATTCCGCTCACATATCATCGCTTTGTAATTACGAACAAATAAACTCGGAAGTCGACGTTGTGTGTAGATGAATAGACAAAACAGAACAGAACAAAACTAAACATTTATGTAAATAATATTCTCTAGAAGATTTGTTTTGCTAAAACATATCTTGTCCCAGTTGTGTCCATGCTACCTTGTACATCATCCATCATGGCAACATTTCCTTCCTTGGCTTGCCAACTGAGGCTTCAAAAAGTGACGTTAAGTGCTTTCTTTAGCATTTGAAGTGAGACAAAAAGAATTTACCTTACATTATATCTCTGTAGTGGCTTATATTGTTGTGTGAAACTAACTTGAAAGAGAGAGCGAGAGAGAGAGAGAGAGAGCGAGAGAGAGAGAGAGAGAGAGAGCGAGAGAGAGAGACTCATATAGGGCAGGGGAGTTGGAGCAAGTGAGATGAAAACAGGATGTACTTCTGCTGTACTTAAACAATCACTCATCATTTGTTAACTCGTACATGCACTTAACATATCACATTTACATATCACTGTCAAAATATGTAAATTTATAATGTTTTGCCTTGTTATTTTTGGCATTCATTTGCCGTTGGAATGAGGTACATATCTAGCAGGGAATGCAGGCAGTGAGTATCATGACTTTGTAAGAAGCAAAATGGGGAGGGCTAAAGATAGTGCGGTCTAAGGTCAATAATATTTGCAATGAACCTATCATAAAAACCAAATCCTTTTAAGGATTGACATGAAGAGATCTATGAATGAAAGTCTTAAGGACTTATCTTGGGCAAATTGCCCATAACTTTGTTCAAGGCGATTATCCCCCCTTTCCTTGGTTTTTGTAAAGAAACCACAAAATAGCTAAGTTTTACATATCCGCTTAAAGTACTACGTTTTCCGCAAAAAATTCCCTATAATACGGAAAGTCTAATATTTTCATCACTGCCTTCAGAGCAATACTATCCTTCAATCTTTCTAAGTTAACTTTGGGCGATGATAAAATACCCCCATCATCTCCAAATTCACCAGCTATAAAGCCACATCACTTTTCCATATCATGGCAAGCTTGATTCTGTATTTCCATTTCATATTCTTGGAATTAAAAAGTTTTTAAACAACAAATTTTGTTCTGTTTTTCGATATATTTTTGGACATTTTTTTTCAACGAATTTTCTTTTCCGTTAAACGGAAATTGGATAAAGTACAAATGCTTTTGGGTGAAATGGCTTTGCTGGTGTTGGTATTACTGCAGCTCTTACAACTTTGCTGTTTATTTTCTACTCATTAGCGAGAAAGGATCACACACATACATATACCAAAGAAAATTAGTCGGTAATTAATGTGTTTCTTTTCCGTTTCTCTTTGCCCATAGAGTATGGAAGTATTGAGGGAAATATTTGTGAAAAGTTGCTATTTAATGAAATGAGAAGACAAGCAAAGAAAAAGAAAAGCAACAAGTAAAAAGGCGTTAAGTTTGGCCGGGCCGAACTTTGGATACCCACCACCTCGGGTATATATGTAAATCACCTTTCATCAAAATTCGGTGAAAATTTCATACCTTATGTCCCATATCAGTTTCATCAAAATATGTTCCGATTTGGACCAAATACTAATAAGTACACTAGCTATATCTAAAAATAAACCGATCTGAACTATATACGACGCGGATGTCGAAAATCCTAATATAAGTCACTGTGTCAAATTTCAGTGAAATCGGATTATAAATGCGCCTTTTATGGGGCCAAGACTTTAAATCGAGATATCGGTCTTCATGGCAGCTATATCCAAATCTGGACCGATTTGGGCCAAGTTGCATAAAAATGTCGAAGAGCCTAACACAAAGCTCTGTCCTAAATTTTGGCGAAATCGGACAATAAATGCCTCTTTTATTGGCCCAAACCTAAAATCGAGAGATCGGTTTATATGGAAGCTATATTCAAATCTGGACCGATCTGGGCAAAATTGAAGAAGGACGTCGAAGAGCCTAGCCAAACTCACTGTCTCAAATTTCAGCGACATCGGACAATAAATGCGTCTTTTATGGCCCCAAAACCTAAAACCTAGATATCGGTCTATATGGCAGCTATATCCAAATCTGGACCGATCTGTGCGATATTGCAGAAGTATGTCAAGGGGCTTAACTTAACACACTATCCCAAATTTCGGCGACATCGGATAATAAATGAGAATTTTATGGGCCCAAAACCATAAATCAAGAAATCGGTCCATATGGCAGCTATATCCAAATTTGAACCGATCAGGGCCAAATTGAAGAAATATGTCGAAGAGCCTAACACAACTCACTGTCCCAAATTTCAGCAAAATCCGACAATAAATGTGGCTTTTATGGGCCTAACACCATAAATCGGATGATCGATCTATATTGCAGCTATATCCAAATCTGAACCGATCTGAGCCAAATTAACGAAGGATGTCGATGGGCCTTACACAATTCACTGCCCCGAATTTCATCAAAATCGGATAATAAATGTGGCTTTTGTGGGCCTAAGACCCTAAACCGGAGGATCGGTCTATATGGCAGCTATATCCAAATCTGAACCGATCTGGGCCAATTTAACGAAGATTGTCGAAGGGCTTAACACAACTCACTTGCCCAAATTTCAGCGAAATCGGATAATAAATGTGGCTTTTATGGGCCTTAGACCCTAAATCGGAGGATCGGTCTATATGGCAGCTATATCCAAATCTGGACCGATCTGAGCCAAATTGACAAAGAATGTCGAAGGTCTTAACACAACTCACTGTCCCAAATTTCAGCAAAATCGGATAATAAATGTGGCTTTTATGGGCCTAAGACCCTAAATCGGCGGATCGGTCTATATGGTGGCTATATCAAGATATAGTCCGGGGCCCATCTTCGAACTTAACCTGCTTATGGACAAAAAAAGAATCTGTGCAAAATTTCAGCTCAATATCTCTATTTTTAAAGACTGTAGCGTGATTTCAACAGACAGACGGACAGACGGACAGACGGACGGACATGTCTAGATCGTCTTAGATTTTTACGCTGATCAAGAATATATATACTTTATAGGGTCGGAAATGGATATTTCGATGTGTTGCAAACGGAATGACAAAATGAATATACCCCCATCCTTCGGTGGTGGGTATAAAAAATGAAAACAGATTCGAATAACTTGATTTTTTAAACTTATCTATTACAAACCACATTTTATGGGGCCAAGACCTTAAATCGAAAGATTGGACTATATGGCAGCTATAAGCAAATCTGGACCGATCTGAGCCAAATTGAAGGCGAATGTCGAAGGGCCTAACACTACTCACTGTCCCAAATTTCAGCGAAATCGGTCAATAAATGCGCCTCGTATGGGCCCAAAACCTTAAATCGAGATATCGGTCTAAATGGCAGCTATATCAAAACCTGGACCGATCTGGGCCAAATTCATGAGGAATGTCGAAGGGCCTAACAGAACTCTTTTTCCCAAATTTCGGCAACATCGGATAATAAATGCGACTTTTATGGGCCCAAAACCTTAAATCGAGAGATCGGTCTATATGGCAGCTATATCCAAATCTGGACCGATCTGTGCCATATTACAGAAATATGTCGAGGAGCTTAATTAAACTCACTGCTCCAAGTTTCGGCGACATCGGATAATAAATGCGCCTTTTATGGGCCTTTTATGGACTATATGGCAGCTATATTCAAACCTGGACCAATCTGGGCCAAATTGAAGAAGGATGTCGAAAGGCCTAACACAACTCACTGTCCCAAATTTAGCCGACATTAGACAATAAATGCGCCCTTTATGGGCTCAAAACATTAAATCGAGAGATCCGTCTATATGGCAGCTACATTCATATCTAAGCCGATCTGTACCATATTGTGGAAGTACATCGAGGGGCTAATCTTTACTCACTGTTCCAAATTTTGGCGACATCAGACAATAAAATAGAGAGATCGGTCTATATGGCAGCTATATCCAAATCTGAACCGATTTAGAAAAAATTGAAGACGGATATCGTAGGGCCCCACGCAACTCGTTGTCCCAAATTTTGTCAACATAGGACAAAAAATGCACCTTTTATGGCTCAAAAACCTCTATATGGCAGCTATATCCAAATCTGGACCGATCTGGGCCAAATTGAAGAAGGATGTCGAAGGGCCTAAGACAATTTACTGTCTCAAATTTGAGCAAAATCGGATAATAAATGTGGCTTTTATGGGCCTAGGACCCTAAATTGGAGGATCGGTCTATATGGCAGCTATATCCAAATAACGACCGATCTGTGTCAAATTGCAGAAAGATGTCGAAGGGCCTTACACAACCCACTGGCTCAAATTTCAGTAAAATCGGATAATGAATGTGGCTTTTATGGGCCTAAGACCCTAAATCGGCGGATCGGTCTATATGGCAACTATAACCAAATCTGGACTGATCTAAGCCAAATTGAAGAAAAATGTCGAAGGGCTTAACACAACTCCCAGTCCAAAATTTCGGCGACATCGGATAATAAATGCGCCTTTTATGGGCCCAAAACCTTAAATCGAGAAATCGGTCTATATGGCAGCTGTATCCAAATCTGAACCGATTAGGACCAAATTAAACAGGGCTGCCAAAGGGCCTGAGACAACTCACTGTACGAAATTTCAGCAAAATCGGATAATTAATGTGGCTTTTATGGGCCTAAGACCCTAAATCGGAGGATCGGTCTATATGGCAGCTATATCCAAATCTGAACCGATCTGGGTCAAATTGGCGAAGGATGTCGAAAGGCCTAACGCAACTCACTCTCCCAAATTTCAGCAAAATCGGATAATAAATGTGGCTTTTATGGGCACAAGACCCTAGATCGGCGGATCGGTCTATATGGGGGCTATATCAAGATATAGTCCGATATAACCCATCTTCGAACTTAACCTGCTTATGGACAAAAAAAGAATCTGTGCATAGTTGCAGCTCAATATCTCTATTTTTAAAGAGTGTAGCATGATTTCAACAGACAGACGGACGGACATGTCTAGATCGTCTTAGATTTTTACGCCGATCAAGAAAATATATACTTTATAGGGTCGGAAATGGATATTTCGATATGTTGCAAACGGAATGACAAAATGAATATACCCTCCTCCTTTGGCGGTGGGTATAAAAATGAAAATAGAATCGAATAACTTGATTTTTATACGCTTCACCACCACTATGGTTTAGGGTATTATAGATTTGTGCATTTGTTTGCAACGCTAAGAAGGAGAAGAGCTAGACCCAATGATAAGTAAACGGATCGGCTTAGAATCACTTCCTGATTCGATGTAGCTGTCCGTCTGTCTGTCCATGTATTCTTTTAATCAAGGTAAAGGTCGCATTTGTTGTCCGATTTTCACAAAATTCAGCATAGGTGTCTTTTTTGGTCCAGGGACGAACGCTATTGATTTAAAAAAAAAAAAATCGGTCCCGATTTAGATATAGCTCCCATATATATCTTTCATCCGATGTGCCCTTTTAAGGCTGTAGAAGCCACAATTTTGGTCCGATCCTTACAAAATTTGGCACGAAGTGCTTTTTGTGACGTCCCAATATGTGTGCAAAATTTTATTGAAATCGGCTCAGATTTAGATATAACTCCCATATATACCTTTCATCCGATATGCCCTATTAAAGCTGTAGGAGCCGCAATTTTGGTGCAATCTCTACCAAACTTGGCATGAAATGTCTAGTGTAACATCCCAATATGTCAGATTTAGATATAGCTCCCATATATAACTTTCGTCCGATTTGACCTATTCAGGCTGTAGAAGGCACAATTTTGGTCCCTTTATTCAACGTCCTCATATGTGTGCAACGTTTCATAAAAATCGATCCAGATTTTGATATAGCTCCCATATATATTTGTCATCATCCGATATGACCTTTTGAGGCTGTAGAAGCCTCAATTTTGGTCCGATCTCTAAAAAATTGTTCATGAAATGTTTTAATTGACAAGTCTGACTAAATTTGGATCTAAGTGAAATCTGTTAAAAGTATTACGTATACTCGGTGGTGTAGGGTATTATATAGTCGGCTCTGCCCGACTTTTGCGTTATCTTGCTGGTTTTATTGTAGACCCTTGTCCAACTTTGATTATAGTCTTTGTGAAAGACAACACTCAGAAATTACTCTCGGCAATTCTTCCTGTTTGGTCATTTGTCAAAAGCAAGTGGAAAAGAAAACTTCTTTTTGCCTTACACTGTACTCTCGCGAGTTTTTTTTCTTATTTATGTAACTGGTTTTCGTGTCTTATTACATCGTCAGTGTTACTTAATTCTCTACAATTTGGTTTTTTGCCTTCAAATACAACGACCACAATTTATTTGTGGAAGTAGCGGTGTTTCTCTTCCAGTGTTCGTTTTTATACCCACCACCGAAGGATGGGGGTATATTCATTTAGTCATTCTGTTTGTAACACCTCGAAATATGCATCTGGGACCCCATAAAATATATATAATCTTGATTGCCATGATATTTTAAGTCGATCTAGCCATGTCCGTCCGTCTGTCCATCCGTCTGTCCGTCCGTCCGTCTGTCTTTCGAACGCACGCTAACTTTTGAAGGAGTAAAGCTAGCCGCTTGAAATTTTCCACAAATACTTTTTATTAGTGTAGGTCGGTTGGTATTGTAAATGGGCCAAATCGGTCCATGTTTTGATATAGCTGTCATATAAACCGATCTTGGGTATTGACTTCTTGAGCCTCTAGAGGGCGTTATCCTTATCCGATTTGACTGAAATTTTGCACATGGTGTTTTGGTATCACTTCCAATGATCCAGTGTTCAGTATGGTTCAAATCAATGCATGTTTTGATACAGCTGCCATATAAACCGATTTAGGGTCTTGACTTCTTGAGCCTCTAGAGGGCGCAACTCTCGTCCGATTTGAGTGAAATTTAGCATGATTTGTTTTGGCATCACTTCCAACAACCGTGCTTAGTATGGTTCAAATCGGTCCATGTTTTGATATAGCTGCAATATAAACCGATCTTGGGTCTTGACTTCTTGAGGCTCTAGAGGGCGTTATCCTTATCCAATTTGACTGAAATTTTGCACATTGTGTTTTGGCTGATCTTGGGTCTTGACTTCTTGAGCCTCTAGATGGCGCAATTCTCATCCGATTTGGCTAAAAATTTGCACGAGGTGTTTTGTTATGAATTCCAACAACTGCACTAAGTATAGTTCAAATTGGTCCATGTTTTGATACAGCTGCCATATAAATCGGTCTTGGGTCTTGACTTCTTCAGCTTCTAGAGGGCGCAACTCTCGTCCGATTTGAGTGAAATTTAGCATGTTTTGTTTTGGCATCACTTCCAACAACCGTGCTTAGTATGGTTCAAATCGGTCCATGTTTTGATATAGCTTCCATATAAACCGATCTTGGGTCTTGACTTCTTGAGCCTCTAGAGGGCGCAACTCTCGTCCGATTTGAGTGAAATTTAGCACATCACTTCCAACAACCGTGCTTAGTATGGTTCAAATCGGTCAATGTTTTGATATAGCTTCCATATAAACCGATCTTGAGTCTTGACTTCTTGAGCCTCTAGAGGGCGCAATTTTCCTCCGATTGGACTGAAATTTTGCACATTGTGTTTTGGCTGATCTCGGGTCTTGACTTCTTGAGCTTCTAGAGGGCGCAATTGTCGTCCGATTTGAGTGAAATTTTGCACGTGGTGTTTTGGCAGCACTTCCAACAACCGTGCTTAGTATGTTTCAAATCGGTCCATGTATTGATACAGGTGCCATATAAAACGATCATGGGTCTTGACTTCTTCAGCCAATAGAGGGCGCAATTCTCATACGATTTGGCTGATATTTTGCATGTGGTGTTTTATTATGACTATGATACATGTCTAATATGGTCTAAATCGATGAATAGCTTGATACAGCTCCCATATAAGCCAATCTCCCGATTTTGCTTCTTCAGCCTCTACAAGGCGCAATTCTTATCCGAATGAACTGAAATATCTCACAATGACTTCTACAATGTTCAGCATTCATTTATGGTCCCACTTGGACTATAACTTGATATAGCTCTAATAGCATAGCAGTTCTTATTCAATATCTTTTATTTGCCTAAAAAAAAGATATCGCGCATAGAACTCTACAAAAGCGATCCATGGTGGAGGGTATATAAGATTCGGCCCGGCGGAACTTAGCACGCGCTTACTTGTTTTTGTATTTTGTTTCAAAATGCCATTTCATAAAGAAGACTTTGTAACAAATGCCAAAGTTTTGCTTTGCACCTCACCATGTGCCCCCCTTCTCTCTCCGCTAAAGGAAGTTCTTTTAAAATCTTTGCAAGAAGTTAAAAATGCCGAATAAGAAAAACCGAAACTTTTTCCTTGACTTGTCTTTTTTCCAGATTTTGTTTTGTGTTCATCTTCAGCGATGATGATACAGATGACGAGGTCGCAACTGAGAAATACACAATACGAGTATAATGAAGGAGAGAATTAGAGTCCAAGCGAAAAACAAAATGTGGTGGTAAAAGACAAAATGAATTCATCGCCAGGCATAGAGTTTTTTCGTTACCAAAACGGAAGAGGTTTTGTTTGGAGCTGTGTTACTTTTGAGGCGATTATAAAAAAGTTTTTCCTGTCACATGAATTAAGTTGCGGCTGCAGTTGTCTCCACAAATGGCCCAATGGCATTAGACTGACGAAATATTCATTCAGCCTGTGGCCATTTATTCCTAAAGATTACACTGGTCAGCAAATTTCAAGGGGGGGAAATTAGGAAAATTATAAGGCAGAGAACACATTTTATTTGCATATTCAGGGCGAAATTATAAAGTAGCATATGATATAGTGTGGCTCGTAAAGCGGTTGCTTTTTAAACTACGGCATATATAAGCTTTGACAATGACACTTCCAGATTTTCAAATCTTTTATAAAAAAATGAAATTGGTGCGCTTTGTTTGTTAGTTTGTTTGTCTGTTCCGTATATACCCAAAAACGGCTGAACCGATTTTCATGAAATTTCACACAGGGTACTAAATTTTTTGATATCCGAAGGGGAAGCGGACCCTCCCCCTTAACCCAATTTTCAAAAACGCCAGATCTCGGAGATGGGTGCACCGATTTAAGCGGTACCGATGTATGCCACCTAATGGTCGCCCAAAAACACGAAATTGGTCAAAAATTTTGGGATCAAACAACCGGGGGGGACGCCCCATCCCAAAACCCACCCGAACGGACATGTGTACCGTTTGGCACAATATAGGTATCAAATTAAAGATATTTAAGAGTTGAGTACCAATTTGGTATACAAATTTCATTCTTAATTTTCGGGGGGGTCGGGGGGGTCACTCTCAAAAACACTCCCACGGCTCGAATGAAAGGTATTTGGGAGAAGAGCACCAATATAATATCCACATTGGCGCGAAATATCTGAAAGGCCGTACCAGCACCCCCAAACAGGACTTATTTCCGTGGGGTGGCCATAAAGGGCTCAGATAAAATAAGAGAGTGAAAGAAGGCGCTTGCGAAGCGGGCCCTGTCCAGCTAGTACTCAATAAAAGGTTTGAGGTTTGACATGCTAAAAGACAAATGGAAGCATTTGCAATATTTCCATATAACATATTTCCCAAAATGTTCCTCATAGACTATCTGCTAAATATTGGGTTGCCCAAAAAGTAATTGCGGATTTTTTAAAAGAAAGTAAATGCATTTTTAATAAAACTTAGAATGAACTTGCTCCACGTCATTTATAAACGAAATTTCCCATTGATTTTCAATAACAAACAGTCTCAAGGAATTTTGAAATTCCCTAATTGCTCCTTCCAAGAATTTAAGCAGAATATTTTTTCCACAACGCTGTTGGATGAAGAAATCTTAAAAAAATGTGTGTATGAAACAAATTGCTTCTTGGAAAAAATTAATGCCTTTCAATTGGATGTAGGAGAAAAACGTGTGCTGTCAATTTCTTGCACAGCATGTGCCTGGCTGGGAAGCCTTGATTGATACACTCCAACGAGCGACCGTAGCAGAAATGATATACGATCATCGAAGCATGCAACCAATGAACCGTTCCCGGCAATATTTGGTGGCTTCACACAAATATGTGGTGAAATGTGTATGTGTGTGTGTGAATACTCCGCAGGAACTTGCACTCGAATACATATGAGTAGATACACGCATTAAGAAGCGAACTCTTGTAGAAAAAATACCAATACCACCACATCAAGCAGTCGACCAGACATCTATTATGATATGGGGAAAAATCTCGGCGATACCTACTTTTCAATGTATTCTTAAACATCTTCTTTAGCAAATTTTATATATACGATAATTTTTTTTTGTTTTATTGCCCGATATTACCAAAGAAAACGAGGAGTCCCATCAAGCAACAGCCAGCAAAGCTACATGTGGATATGAAAAAGCCAAACACTTACGCAAACCCAACAGGCCACAAAGAAATATCTATGGTGTATGGAGAGAATGTCAGGGGTTCTCAAACTGTTTGTGAAATGGGATGGTAAGTTAGATGTGAACTAATTTCGACATATTGAAAATTAATGTCTGATTATTGGACCCCCTTCAGTTTAAACCGAGTTTTCAACAACACATCTACACTCATAGAAAAAAGTTTGCTGAAAATAGCAAACACTGTCTGCTGAATATTTGTAGCTAATTTGGCTGCTATTTTAGCAGTAAAATTGTAAATTTTGCCCATGAACATTCCACTAGGGAACATGTTCAAACTTCTCACATTTCAATGAATGCAGTCCGATTCAAATTTTTATGCACAATGATAGGCCCAGTTCGAAAAGCGTGCCGCAGAGCGACACCTCTTTGGAGAGAAGTTTTACATAGCATAGTACCTCACAAACGTTGCCAGCATTAGGAGGGGAAAACCACCGCTGAAAATTTTTTTCTGATGATCTCGCCAGGGCTCGAATCTAGGCGTTTAGCGTCATAGGCGGACATGTTAACCTCTGGCCTCAGTAGTTTTTGTAGCACTAGTTCTGCTATTATAAAGGGTGATTTTTTTGAGGTTAGGATTTTCATGCATTAGTATTTGACAGATCACGTGGGATTTCAGACATGGTGTCAAAGAGAAAGATGCTCAGTATGCTTTGACATTTCATCATGAATAGACTTACTAACGAGCAACGCTTGCAAATCATTGAATTTTATTACCAAAATCAGTGTTCGGTTCGAAATGTGTTCAAATTTTGACAAATTTTGTTCAGCGATGAGGCTCATTTCTGGTTGAATGGCTACGTAAATAAGCAAAATTGCCGCATTTGGAGTGAAGAGCAACCAGAAGCCGTTCAAGAACTGCCCATGCATCCCGAAAAATGTACTGTTTGGTGTGGTTTGTACGCTGGTGGAATCATTGGACCGTATTTTTTCAAAGATGCTGTTGGACGCAACGTTACGGTGAATGAACACATTTCGAACCGAACACTGATTTTGGTAATAAAATTCAATGATTTGCAAGCGTTGCTCGTTAGTAAGTCTATTCATGATGAAATGTCAAAGCATACTGAGCATCTTTCTCTTTGACACCATGTCTGAAATCCCACGTGATCTGTCAAATACTAATGCATGGAAATCCTAACCTCAAAAAAATCACCCTTTAGCAGTAGTAGTCCAGTTTCAGAGTAGCAGGCTTACTGCTGAGAAGTCTGTTGTTTGCTGAAAATTACTGCTGTTAGAAGAAAAACTAGAACACATATGTCATGTATGTCTCAGTGGATGTTAATAATCACCACCAACTGCCAATGCCAACTGACAAAAACTGCTGTTTTAGCAAACGTTTTTGCTGCTTTGAATAACAAAACAAGTAAAAAGGCGTTAAGTTCGGCCGGCCCGAACTTTGGATACCCACCACCTCGGGCATAGCAGTTATATCGAAATATGTTCCGATTTGGACAAAATACTGATAAGTACAGCAGCTATATCTAAGCATAAACCGATATGAACCATATACGACATGGACGTTGAAAAACCTAACCTAAGTCACTGTGACAAATTTCAGTGAAATCGGATTATAAATGCGCCTTTTATGGGGCCAAGACGTTAAATCGAGATATCGGTCTACATGGCAGCTATATCCAAATCTAAACCGATTTGGATCAAGTTGCAGAAAAATGTCGAAGAGCCTAACACAACGCAATATTCCGAATTTCGGCGAAATCGGAAAATAAATGCGCCTTTTATGAGCCCAAAAATTAAATCGAGAGATCGGTCATATATATTCAAATCTGGACCGATCTGGGCCAAATCGAAGAAGGATGTCGAAGAGCCTAACACAACTCAGTGTCTCAAATTTCGGCGACATCGGACACGAAATGCGACTTAATGACCCCAAAACCTAATACCGACAAATCGGTTTATATTGTAGATATATCCAAATCTGGACCGATGTGTACCATATTGCGGAAGTGTGTCAAGGGGCTCAACATAACTCACTGTCCCAAATTTATATATATGGGAGCTATATTCAAATCTGAACCGATTTCTACAAAATTCAGCAGTAGTATTGAGAGTAATAACGAAATCGTTCCTACCAAATTTCAAGAGAATCGGTCACCAAAGGACCATTTTATTGCTGTATTACTGCAAATCGGACGAACATATACATGGGAGCTATATCCAAATCTAAACCGATTTCTATGAAATTTATCGGTTATATCGAGAGTAATAAGAAAATCCTTTTTGCCAAACTTCGACAGAATCGGTTAACAAATGACCATTTTATTGCATTATTACTGAAAATCGGACGAACAGATATATGGAAGCTATATCCAAATCTGGACTGATTTTTTTTCAATTTCAATAAGCTTCGACTCTAGGCCGAAAAACATGCCCATACCAAATTTTAATACGATCGTATGAAAATTGCGACCTGTAGTTTGTAAACAAATTAACATAGACAGACAGACGGACATAGCTAAATCGAATCAGAAAGTGATTCTGAGACGATCGGTATACTTATCAATGGGTCTATCTCTCTTCGTGGGTGTTACAAACAAATGCACTGTGTTATAATACCCTGTACCACAGTAGTGGTGTAGGGTACACAAGTTTCACAACATTCGACAAGCCAAGTTTCCGCCAAAATATGACCTTGTGTGACGGGAAATTTTCTTAAACTATTTCCATTAATCCACTTAACGCCAATCCAAATTTCATTGGGATACCTTTCCCTTAAATCGAGCTAGAAATTTTCAAAGATAAACTCTATCTATGGATATTTTTCTACCCATTCGTCGTTAATGGGCCTTAATAACTATTCGCCGGGTTTATTGCTTTTTATAGCCTTCATCAAAGGATATGGGTGTTATAATTTTGTAATTTCGCTTGCATCACGCTGAAATATTCATCTTTTACCCAAAATAAAAAATAAAAATTATATTCCTAATCATCGATTTAGCGATACCAGTTTGTTTGCCAGTTTGCATCGTGCTACAGTCTTAAAAATACAGCTGAAACTTGTTACAGATACTATGGCTCTACAAATATTAGCACCTATCGCGCACAGTTCGTGCATCACTGGTGTAAACATTAAAGTTCTTACACTTGAATGGCTAAATGCAGCGGAGCAAGAAGTTCAAAGAAATACCAAGCCAAGGCAGCAGAAACAACAACCCAAAAGCAAAAGGGAAGAAATATTCACGGCATCGAAGAAATGAAGCATATGTAGGATGATTGTTTAAGGAAATTTGTATGCGAGCATAAGCATGAGTAATTCACCCATCCAACCACAAACACGAAGGCAAGCATGCTAGCAGATCCAGGGACACACAGAATAAAAAGCATACCCACCACCACCACCCCCAAAATCAATGTGTAAGTGTGGTTGTATTATATATATGCATGTAGAAATTAATATTCACACATACTTTTGCTGAGATTCTCCCTTCCCCCCCCCCCGCGAAACTCATCTTACACGCTGGCACTCAAGCAGCAATAAATCGAAATTTCAACATGCACCGAGGAAGAGAAAGAAAAAATGATGCACTTTCTTGAGCATATTTAGCATTGTGAATGATTGTGGTATAAAGAAGTGCAAGCCATTGCAGGCTGTTGTATGTGTGTGTGTGTGTAGGTGGCTACGTGTGAGTGTTGCATACACAGCAAAGATAAGAAGAAGGACCTTCGTAGTTGTTTCGCACTCACACAGTCCATGGCCTGAACACATGAACCATACGAACGATGAATGGTGGTGATGATGAAAGCATTTACCCCAGCATCAGACAGCATGCACGAAGGAGGTGTGGGTGACGAGCCCCGCAGAGTTGAGTAAAAAACGAAGAGTAAAATCACGCGATAAATACACATAAATTGCAGGCAATTGCTCTGCTAAAGTTGTCTACCATATCTGTGTGTGTGTGTGTGTGTGTGTTCGCGTGTGTTTGTGGCATGTATGAAAAACAGTCATTGAATCTTACATCCATTTACTGAATGATACATGTCCCAATGCTAACGCACACACATTTGCTAAACAATCTCGAGCGAGTGCAACTTGTATTACACTCATTCACATCCATGTGAAGCACTTGAAAACTGAACATGTAGTCCCATATATCAGTGTTGCCGGATAAATTTGATTTTTTTTAATGTAAATGGACCTTAGTTACAATTAAAGAAGTAAAAAAGCATTGGGATACCCATCACCTCGGGTGCACAATCTGGTGAAAATTGGAAAAATTATGCACCCAAATTCGGCACGGACATTGAGTGGTCTAATAAATATAAGTCACTGTTGAATTTTGTATTTCAAATGTAAATAAAATCGGGTAATAAATAAAGCTTTTATGAGCCTCAGACCCCTAACCGGTATATCGGCCTATATGACAGCTATATCGAAATACAGTCCGATCTTAAGCATATTTGGGTCGGATGGAAAGTGGCCTAAAACTACTCACTGTTTCAAATTTCAGCGAAATCGGTTAAAAAACAAAGCTTTTATGGTCTTCAGACCCTTTATCGGGAGATCGGTCTATATGGTAGCTATATCTAAATATAATCCGATCTGAACCATATTTGGGTCAGTTGTCGGGAAGCCTTAAACTGTTTCAAATTTCAGCAAAATCGAATGAAAAACAAGTAAGAGCGTGCTTAGTTCGACCGGGCCGAATCTTATATACCCTCCACCATGGTCGCATCTGTCGAGTTCTTTGCGCAGTATCTCTTTTTAGACAACCAAAGCATAATGAATAAGGACGGAGGAGCAGCTATATCAAGTTATAGTCCGATGCGGGGAAATCGGGAGATTGGTTTATATGGGAACTGTATCAAGCTATAGATCGATTCTCACCATATTGCACACATATATTGAAGGCCATGGGAGGAGCCGTTGTACAAATTTTGTGCCAAATCAGATGAGAATTGCGCCCTTTAGAGGCTCAATAAGTCAAGACCAAGATCGGTTTATATGGCAGCTATATCAGGTTATACACCGATTTGAACTATACTTTGCACATTTGTTGGAAGTGATATCAAAACACTATGTGCGAAATTTCAGTCAAATCAGATGAGAATTGCGACCTCTAGAGGCTCAAGAAGTTAAGACCCAAGATCGGTTTACATGGCAGCTATATCAGGTTATGGACCGATTACAACCATACTTCTTACAGTTTTTGGAAGTAGTATCAAAGCATTTTGTGCCAAATTTCAATCAAATCGGACGAGAATTGCGCGCTCTAGAGGCTCCAGAAGTCAAGACCCAAGATCGGTTTATATGGCAGCTATATCGGGTTATACACCGATTTGAACTATACTTTGCACATTTGTTGGAAGTGATATCAAAACACTATGTGCGAAATTTCAGTCAAATCAGATGAGAATTGCGACCTCTAGAGGCTCAAGAAGTTAAGACCCAAGATCGGTTTACATGGCAGCTATATTAGGTTATGGACCGATTAGGACCATACTTCGTACAGTTATTGAAAGTGATGTCAAAACACTATGTGCGAAATTTGAGTCAAATCGGACGAGAATTGCGCCCTCTAGAAGCTCAAGAAATCAAGACCCAAGATCGGTATATATGGTAGCTATATCAAAACATTGACCGATTTGGCCCATTTACAATCCCAACCGACCTACACTAATAAAAAGTATTTGCGCAAAATTTCAAGCGGTTAGCTTAACTCCTTCGAAAGTTAACGTGCTTTCGACAGACAGACGGACGGACGGACGGACATGGCTAGTTCGGGGGTCTTTGACGCATATTTCGAGGTGTTACAAACAGAATGACGAAATTAGTATACCCCCATCCTTTGGTGGAGGGTATAATGGGCTTTTATGGGCATTAGACCCTCCATCGAAAAATCGGTCTATATTGCAGCTATATTCAAATATGGTCCGATTTGACCCATTCAAGAGCTTAACCAGCATGCATCAAAAAGACGTATCAGATCGGATCAGATTTGGATATAACTGATATATAGACCGATCTCTCGATTAAAGGTCTAGGGGCCATAAAAGGCTATTGTCCGATTTTGCCAAAATTTGGGACAGTGAGTTATGTAAGGCCCATCGATATGCCTCAGATCGGTCCAGATTTAGATTTAGACCGATCTCTCGATTATTAATAGTCTTGCGCCCATAAAAGTCGCATTTATTGTCCGATGTCGTCGAAATTTGGGACAGGGAGTTACGTTATGCCCCTCGACATACTTTTGCAATTTCGCACAGATCGGTCCAGATTTGGATATAGCTGCCATGTAGACCGATCTCTCAATTCAAGGTTTTGGGCCCATAAAAGTCACATTTATTGTCCGATATCGTCGAAATTTGGAACAGTGGGTTGTGTTAGACCCTTTAACATTCCTCTTCGATTTTGCTCAGATCGGTGCAGATTTGTATATAGCTGCCATATTGATCGATTTCCCGATTTAAGATCTTTTGGCCCATAAGAGGCGCATTTATTGTCCGTTGGCGCCGAAATTTTAGACAGTGAGTTGTGTTAGGCCCTTTAACATTCCTCTTCGATTTTGCTCAGATCGGTGAAGATTTGTATATAGCTGCCATATAGACCGATCTCTCGATATAAGGTTTTGGGCCCATAAAAGGCGCATTTATGGTCCGATGTCGCCGAAATGCGGGACAGTAAGTTGTGTTAGGCCCTTCAACATTCCTCTTCGATTTGGCTCAGATCGGTTCAGATATGGATATAGGCCCCATATAGATCGATTTCCCGATTTAAGATCTTTTGGCCCATAAGAGGCGCATTTATTTTCCGATGTCGCCAAAATTTAAGACAGTGAGTTGTGTTGGGCCCTTCAACCTTCAATTTGGCTCAGATCGGTCCAGATTTGGATATAGCTGCCATATTAACCGATCTCTCGCAATTAGGCAAGGATTAGGAGTGGTCCAGCACAACTCACTGCTTCAATAATAGTAATGAAATCCTTTCATAGCCCCAAAATGGTACAAAAATGGTCCTTGTATCTTTGTTTTAGAGACTTTACTTGATTATGGCAGACTCTTAAATTTTATTGCTTTTTTCAACCATATGTTGGTTGGCTTAAAAAATTATAACTTGTGGCAACACTGTTTGTCGAAACAGCACGTTGCAGCACCGCTACGTAAATCCGTGAATTTGTATGTATGTGAAAAAAATCGGCTTTAGTGTCATTTCAGCATGTTTGTATGCGTGAGTTTTTCATTTTCTATCGCCATTGAAGATTTTTTTTTCCTCTATCACCATTCCTCTTTAGTTTTAGGTATTATGATTGCTTTCCACTTTACTCAGTCATCCTTCATCGTTTTCCATTTTGTGCCAGTACACCATTGCCATTGTGGCAACCCACCTTAAGACATCATGCGCCACCTATTCCCCGGTGTCATAGACATGGTGGTGGCACCAAAGTAAATGTCAGGCCATTTCAAAAATTCATTGAATACCTGATATGATATAGTCTTACCTTTCATATATTTTTTCTAGGCTTTATGGTACTCTAGCAAAGGTACACCTGCAGGCACATGCACACACATCAACACCCACCCAAGGAGGTCGCAAGTGTAGAGATACATTTGTTGCCACGTATGACTTATAATCCTTTTTCTAAGGAAGTTAAGTAGCTTTAGTTGTAAAGTAGGTTTAGGATTTCTTTTCGTCCTTTTCCCTGTCCCCTAGCCGCACCAAGGCAATATTCAAAAGAAAATTACCCATTGTGAAAGGTGTATTCAGGCACAGCGGATGTATGCTTTCTTTCTAGACGAGTACCTATGGGCACGTGAGTGTGTGTGTGTGTGTGTGGGAGTGTAATCTAGTGCTTCCCTTATGTTGGTTGCCCTTATTGCATAGGGGACTTGGTTGGGGTTTTATAGTTTTTCTCTTGTAAAATCCCTAAGCTATTGAATTGAACCACTCTCTCTCTCACTCTGTCTCTACCCTCTGCCATAGTTGCCAAAGGGAAAATGATGATGGAAATGATTTACGCATATTTTATAATCCCGATAACATAGATGAGTGATTGAAATAAGTTTCTTTCTTTACTTCAGTCCTGAAAATCATACTTTATCCAGATTGAATATGAATTGAATACATATTAGGTTGAGCTCATGTGAATCTATTGCAGAATGGAAATGAAATATGGGCTCCGGGCTACTTTTAGATTTTTTCTTTTGTTAACAATAACTTGGATGAAATAGAGACTTAGCAAATAAATCGCAGTAAACAAATAAAACTATTGAAAAGTTTATGGTAATTGATTTAAGAAGTAAGATGGACTCAAGGAAGCCGATATAATCGAAATTTAAGGAAAATTGGCAGGAATAGAGTGTGTATGGAGTGAGCAGTGAACATGAAGAATTCCAAGAAGCTAAAATATGATATGCTGCAGATGGAATATTCTCCTGTAGAAAGGCATTAAGTTCGGCCGGGCCAAACTTTGGATATGCACCACCTGGGATATCCACCTTTCGTCATAATACGATGATTAATGCACCATTTATGAACCCATAGCAGCTATATCTACATATAGTGAGACCTTCAACATACTCAGGAAGGCTATGCTAGGGTCGAACACAACTCATTGTACCAAATTCATCGAATAAAATGCACCCTATATGGACCCAAGAACTTAAATCGGGAAATCGGTATATGGCAGCTACTTCCAAAAATAGACCAATCTGGACTATATAAGACACGAAGAACACGGCTCACTGTGTGAAATTGCAAAACAGTTGCGCATTTTATAAGTCCAAGACCTTAAGTCGGGAGATCGGTCTATATGGCAGCTATATCTTAATATAGACCAATCTGGGCCATATTGAGCACGAATAACGAAGAGCCCAACACAGCCCACTGTGCCAAATTTCAATGAAATCAAGTAATAAAAGTGCTTTTATGGTTCCGAAGAACTTAAAACGGGAGATCGGTATATGTGACAGCTATATCCAATTATAGCCCGCTCTTGACTATACTCGGTATGAATATCGAAGGGCCTAACGGAATTCATTGTGCTAAATTGAAGCGAATTCGGTTAATCAATTCAGTTTTTATGGACCAAAAACCTTAAAATAGAGGATGGGTGTATATGGTAGCTATATCCAAATCCGGGTCGATCTGGTCCGCATTGAACAGCGATGTCGAGCAGCCTAACACAACTCGCTATACCAAATTTCAGGGAAATCGGATAATAAATGCGCTCTTATGGACTCAAGACCTTAAATCGAGAGATTGCGCAGCTATATCCAAATCTGGAGCGAATTGACTAGCTCATACATTTTGTGAATAATCTTTGTCTCAAACACTCCAAATACTGCCTCGTCCGGTTTCACAAGTACCCATTCCTTCAGTTCGTTTTCGGCTTTCGTTCTGTACGGTCATAAAGAGCGCATTAAGAATAAAAGCAGTGTCATTGCGAATAGTCTGTGTTCCCTTAAAACTCTCGTTAAGTTTCTATTTTTTTTTCTTGCTTAAAATTGGTTACGCGAGTTTCATCCAATTTTGGAAAACAAGTTAAACAAATCCATCATGGCCCGAGGGCCGGCCAGGTCTGGCGCTCGTTTCAAGAGCAAGACTAACGTTCTTAAGCGCCCCAAACCAATGTTTACGTTTGGGGGTACTACTGGTTCTGACCGAGCCACCACTACGTGCCGAAACAGATACGGCATTTTATCCACTCCAGATGACATGGAAGTGGCCATCGAGTCAAACATTGTAGACGAGGAAAGGGTACCAAAACCCCCTCCAATTGTCGCTGACGCTTCAGTCCCCATACGAGAGATTCAACATTTATTGGGAAACGATTGTGTTTTCAAACGTACATCTATTGGAACTAAGATCTTTCCAAAAAATAGTGAAAAATATGACTTTTGTATAAAAACTCTTAAAGAGAGTGACATAGAATTCCATTCCTTCAATTCAAGGGAAAATCGTTCATACACTGTGTTTCTTCACGGTTTGCCAAAAATGCCAACGTCTGAAATCATTGAAGACCTTAAAGACTACAACCTCACTCCAACCTCTGTGACAGAGATAAATACGAAGTATAGCTCAGTAGACGACGCCGTTTACAAAGTACAGTTTGTACGAAAGAATTTCAA
Source organism: Stomoxys calcitrans (assembly GCF_963082655.1). Taxonomy (NCBI): domain Eukaryota; kingdom Metazoa; phylum Arthropoda; class Insecta; order Diptera; family Muscidae; genus Stomoxys; species Stomoxys calcitrans. The sequence continues at coordinate 265,605,704 of NC_081552.1, read as the reverse complement.
CCCAGCGCATTTACAAAACATTTACGCAATTAGAAATGTTGTTGTATCGTGGAGAAAACAAAAACCAAAACAAAAGAATAAACCAACGCAGTGCTGGAACTGCCTAATGTATGGCCACGGAGGGGAGCACTGCAACAGACGTTCGGCATGCATGATTTGTGCGAACAATCATCCCACCGACAACTGTCCGTTCAAAAAGAACGACAAGAGACCTGCAGCATTCTCTTGCTTTAATTGCAAAAAGTACGGAAATGAGAGAACCGATCATTCCGCCAATGACATCAATTGCCCACACCGTGCTCATTATTTAGAGATCAGAGAGAGAGCTACAAATTTTCGTAAGAGAAAATCACCACCGCCTCGTAGAACTGCGCACGTCCCAGAGCAGCAAACTACCACCAGCAGAAACCCGTCTAATAACTTTAATAGTCTTCGCAATGAACGAAGCTCTTACGCAGCACATTTAAGAGATAACAATCAAAATGATCTCTTTTCTATCGATGAGTTGTTTGATATATTCAACTCAGCTCTTAGTGAGCTTAGTCAATGCACTAACAAGGTGCAGCAAATGTATGTAGTAATGTCCATGGTAAAACACGCTTATGACATTAAATAATCAGCAATTTCGCATTCTTCACTGGAATTCAAATGGAATTTCGAACTATTCTACTCTAAAGCAATTTGAAGTGTTACTTGAAAAGCACAGTATTCATGTAGCGTCACTTAATGAAACTTTTTTCACTTCGGACCACAGGCCATACTTCTGCAATTATCTGTTATACAGAAACGATAGAACTGATACAAGAGGAGGAGGTGTGGCTCTCTTGGTTCATAGGTCTATTGAACACAGACTTTTACCATTAACGCGTACCACAAATATTGAGAACTTATCAATAGAAGTTACAATAAATCAGAGACGTATAGTTTTATGCACCGCTTACTGCCCCAGGTATACGGCCAACTTTAAGAACGACGTGATAGCTTTAACTCAATGCAGTAGAGAATTTATTCTACTTGGCGATTTAAATTCGAAACACACTTCATGGAGGTGTGAATCAAATAATCGCGCAGGCACCGTTCTAAATTCTTTACAACACCAGTGCAACTTCTTCGTTTTTCATTCTGACAGCCCCACTCTCTATCCACACCAAAACAATAGAACCCCTTCTACTGTAGACTTAGTTTTGAGTAACACCTCTCTCTCGATGCATCTCAAAACCCTTGGATATGAGATTCCATCAGATCACCGCCCAGTCATGTGTACTATAAGATGTTCAGCCTTCAATTCTGTTGAAACTAGTGGTTATGACTACGCGCAATGCAATTGGAGATTATTTAAGCGGGAAGTCCGTAGTCATATTAGATTTTCGACCAATTCTTACCACACGACATGTGCCATTAATAGAGAATTAGAAGCATTTAAGCATTTGATTCTAAGAGCAAGAGATAGAGCAGTTCCTCGAAAATTTCATTCCAAAGTAGCTTCCCTTCCAGCTTGTACAATGAGGAATATACGTGAAAGGAATAAATTCAAGAGAAAGGCAAATCGCTCCTCTGATGATCGAGCCACGTTAGTATACAATCAATGCATCAGGTTCTTAACTAAGACGATAAACAGGCAAATAAATAAAGAGCGAAACCGACAATGGTCATATTTACTGGAGAACATGACCCCAGGAGACAAAAAATTTTGGAAAGTAAGTAGAAGTCTGAGAGGAAAACGAAAAATGCAATTACCACCCCTTGAAGTTGGTAATGATAAATTGGTGTCAGATGAAGAAAAGGCTGAAATTCTTGCTAACACATTTTTAAACAGTCATATACTTACTCAAAATTACAAACATCCCTCAGAACATAATATCTTGAGAACTGTGGAAAATTTCAATTCAAACCCGCCTGATGGGAGTAATGTGGTGCTTATTACCGAAAGCGAATTAACATCTATTCTGCTCCAAATTAAAGCCACGAAAACTCCAGGACTGGACAACATTCCCAATATTTTGCTAAAAAATTTGCCTGAAGAAGCAGTCAAACTTCTAGTACGAATATTTAATAGTTGTATGAAGCTAAATTATTTTCCGTCGGAATTCAAAAAAGCTAAAGTTGTGGCTGTACATAAAGCTTCCAAGCCCAGGAACAATCCCAGCAGCTACAGACCTATAAGTCTATTAAGTAATCTAGGCAAAATTTATGAAAAATGTATTCTCTACAGAATGAACGAATTTGCTGTAGCAAATAATCTTATAATTAAAGAACAATTTGGATTCAAAAGAGACCATAGCACAGTCCACCAAACGAAACGGATCTGCAATAAAATTCTATTAAACAAATCATGCAAAAAGTCCACAGGTATGGTTTTGTTAGACATCGAGAAAGCATTCGACACTGTGTGGCACAATGGGCTAATCTATAAATTAATTTCCATGAATTTTCCGGAATACTTGTGCAAAATTATTGCCGATTATTTAAAAAATCGTAGCTTCTGTGTATCCGTCAACAACAGATCTTCATCGTTCAAAAGTATCCCTGCAGGTCTACCGCAAGGCTCAATATTATCGCCAATATTATACTCTCTGTACACATCTGACTTCAAACACACTAGATCATTCAACGTTGCCTACTACGCTGACGACACGGCACTAATCTCGAGCAGCAAACTTACCAGTGCACTACTCAAAAAGATGGAGAAAAGTTTAGAAAGCTGCAACAAATATTTCACGAAGTGGAAAATTAAAATCAATCATGCGAAGACACAAGCTATAATATTTCCCTATAATAAATCCCCAAAAAGGAATCCAGCCCGTCCAATTATTTTTAATGGAAACAATATAGAGATACAAAAGATTGTTAAATATCTTGGTGTTACTTTTGACCATAAACTTCTGTTTAGCAAACATATAAATAGCGCCTGCGAAAAAGCGGTTAAGTCATTGCGAGCACTGTGGCCCATATTAAATCGTCGCTCACCACTTAATCTGAAAAACAAAAATCTTATTTATAAATGCGTCATTAGACCTATTTTATCATATGCATCACCCGTTTGGTATAAGGCTGCTAGATGCCACATCAAAAAAATGCAAATCATTCAGAACAAATGTTTGAAAATGATACACAATAAACACTGGAGATTCCCAACACAATCTCTACATGATGAAACTGGCTATGAAAAATATCGCGATTTCATAGAAAGACAAAATTTAAATTTTTTTACAAAAGTAAGAAACTCTATTTATGAAATAATTAGAGAATGCATAGAATAATTATGTATAACTATTTCATCAACAAACTGGAAAATTTTGTTTATAGTAGATTATTGTATATAAATAACCTAGTTATAAGCATTAAATTTCCAAATTATGTTTGAAAATCCCTTTATTTTTGTTAGATAAGGTTTTTCTATCCCAATTTTTACCTTAACATGTCTTTCATTGCCTAAAATCACAAGTACCTGAAACAAACGCACAAGAATTATATGCTGTAATATCTAAATTAAGATAGATCTCATAAACTATTGTAATTAAATTTGTAAATAGTACCTTAATGATTGGATGAATAAATGAATTGAATTGAATGAAAGTACCCATTCCTTCGCAAGGCAAAAACTGCCTAAGGTTAGGTTAGGTTGAAAAGAAGGTGCAGATATTTATCCGTCCCATGCCACTATGGACATACACCTAAGTCAGTAATCGGCTTGTTGTGCGCTCTAATAACTATATACCCTTCACCATGGATCGCATTTGTCAAGTTCTATGCGAGGTATCTCTTATTAGGCAATCAAAGCATATTGAATAAGAACTGTTATGCAATTGGAGCTATATCAAGTTATAGTCCGATTTGGACCATAAATGAATGCAGAACATTGTAGAAGTCATTGTGTAATATTTCAGTTCATTCGGATGAGAATTGCGCCTTGTAGGGGCTGAAGAAGCAAAATCGGGAGATAGGTTTATATGGGAGCTGTATCAAGCTATTGACCGATTCAGACCATATTAGACACGTATGTTGAAACTCATGAGAGTAGCCGTTGTACAAAATTTCTGCCAAATCGGATGAGAATTGCGCCCTCTAGAGGCTCAAGAAGTCATGACTCAAGATCGGTTTTTATGACAGCTATATCAAAACATAAACCGATTTAAACCACACTCAGTGCAGTTGTTGGTATTGATACCAAAGCACCTCATGCGAAATTTCAGCCAAATCGGATGAGAATTGCGCCCTCTAGAGGCTCAAGAAGTCAAGACCCCAAATCGGCTTATATGACAGCTATACCAGATTATGAACCGATTTGAATCATACTTAACACAGTTGTTGGAAGTGATAACAAAACACCTCATGCAAAATTTCAGCCAACTCGGATGAGAATTGCGCCCTCTGGAGGCTCAAGTAGTCAAGACCCAAGATCGGTTTAGATGGCAGCTATATCAGGTTATTGACTGATTTGAACCTAACTTAGCACAGTTGTTGGAAGTCATAGCGAAACACGTCGCGCAAAATTTCATTTCAATCGTTTAAAAATTGCGCCCTCTAGAGGCTCAAGAAGTCAAGACCCAAGATCGGTTTATATGGCAGCTATAACAAAACATGGACCGATTTGGCCCATTTACAATCCCAGCCGACCAACACTAATAAAATGTATTTGTGCAAAATTTCAAGCGGCTAGCTCTACTCCTTCGAAAGTTAGCGTGCTTTCGACAGACAGACGGACGGACGGACATACGGACGGACGGGCTAGATCGACTTAAAATTACATGACGATCAAGAATATATATACTTCATGGGGTCTCAGACACATATTTCGATGTGTTACAAACAGAATGACGAATTCAGTATACCCCCATCCTATGGTGGAGGGTATAAAAAACTATATCGCCTATGTTTCCTTCTAGAGAAACGTACACAATCTATGAAAATTTTAAGAAAATCTGCGCAGCCAAGTATCATATAGTCATAATGGGTCTAATGGCGTTTTGAGGGGTGGCGTAACCCCCTATACTTCGATCTGATTATGTACGCCAGATTCGAAATCTATATTCCGAAAACCTTTCATTTGAGCCCCATATTGAAATTAACGTCCAATATGTCAGTTTGGGGGAGTTTTGGGTTGGGGCGGCCCGATGGGTACTTAAACTCAAATTTTAAGACCATATTCGGATTCTACACTCCAATACCTTTCATTTGATACCTATATTGTCCCGATCGGTTCATTTTTGATTTTGGGTTGTGTTTTTGTCGTGAGGGGGAGGGTCCGTCCCCCTTCCGATATCGAAAAATTATACAGCCTATGTTTCCTTACAGACTTACTTACGCAATATGCGAAATTTTTGAGAAAATCGATTCTGTCGATTCAGTCTATACCGAACTAGCAAACCGAGTCCCATATATCCATCATTGTCTAATGTGCCCATTTTGGGCGTTTTTGTGGGGGTGGGGTGACCCCCTATACTACGATCTGATTATGTATGCCAGATTCGACATCTATATCTCGAATACCTTTAATTTGGGCCCCATATTGAATTGAGTGTCCAATATGTCTGTTTGGGGGAGTTTTGGGGTTGGTTTCTTAGACTCAGATTTTAATACTTCTCTCCAATACCTTTCATTTGATATCTATATTGTCCCGATCGGTCCACTTTTGAATTTGGGTGGTGCTTTTGGCTCAGTCTCCCTTCCGATACCGAAATATTATATAGCCTATGTTTCCTTTCAGACCAATGTACACAATATGGAAAATTTCGAAAAAATCGGTTCTGCCGTTTTTCAGTCTATACGGAACAAACAAACCGAGACCCGTATATCCGTGATTGTGTGATGTGCCCATTTTGGGCGTTTTTGTGGGGGTGGGGTGACAACCTACACTTCGACTTGAATTTATATGCCATATTCGTTATCTACTCCCGCACACTTCTCATTTGATACCCAAATTGTCGGTCCACTTTTGATTTTGGGTTGTGTTGTCGGGGTAACAGTGGAGGCTCCGCGCCCTTCTGTTATCAATAAATTATAAAGCCTATTCCTACTTCCTGACCATATTCGTAATCTACTCCCGAATACCTTTCATTTGAGTCCCATATTGCCATGATCGTCAAATGAACCTATTTTAAGGGATTTTGGGCCTGGAGCGGCCCCCAGGTACTTGGACCCAACTTTTATTATGAAATTAGAACTCAACTCTTGAATACCTTTCATTTGAATCCCATATTGCCCCGATCGATCCAATTTTATTTTTGGGTGATACTTTTGGGGTAAGGGGGAGGGTCCGTCCCCTCCCGATATCGAAAATTTATATAGCCTATGTTTCCTTTCAGACCAACCAACACAATCTCTGAAAATTTCATGGTAATCGGTTCAGCCGTTATTGAGATTATACGTTTATAGTCTCAGAAACGGCTAAACCGATTTTCTTGAAATTTTCACAGATGGTGCATAATGATCCCGTTGTGAAAATAGGGTACTACATTCTTTGATATCTGAGGGGGGGGGGGGACCCTCCTCCTTACACTAATTTTCAGAAACGCCAGATGTCGGAGATGGGTGGTGCGATTTAAGCGAAATTTTGTGTGCTCTCATATAGAATCCTACAAATAAAAATTTGGTATCCAAATTTCGAAAGGCGTACCTAGGGGGGCCGCCCCACCCTAAAACCTACCAAACATATATTTAGACTAATCACGACAATATGGGACTCAAATGAAAGGTATTTAGGATAAAAAAACATATCTGATATGCAATTGTCGGACCCATAAGTCGGACGTATTTACCGACCATGGCAATATGGGACTCAAATGAAAGGTATTTGCAAGTAGAATACGAATCTGATATCCAAATGTGGGACCAAGTTTCTGTGGGTCCACCCCCTCTCCATATATTTAGACCAATCAGGTCCACCCCCTCTCCATATTACCCCCCAAACAGGACTTATTTACTGACCATGGCAATATGGGGCTTAAATGTGTAGAATTCGAATCTGATATCCAAATATGGGACCAAGTGTTTTGGGGGGCCGCCTCTCCCCAAAAACCTCCCCCCTAAAGTGGACACATTTATGACCATAGCCACATGGGGCTCAAATGAAAGGTATTTGGGAGTAAAGCACAAATCTGATATCAATATTCGGGAAAAGTGTCTATGGGGCCACCCCACCAGAATATGGGAAAATGGGGCTCCAATGAAAAAAATTTGGGAGTAGACCATGAATCTGATATCAATGTTTTCGTAGCATGGTATTTGATTTAAAGCTCTTTAATTGTCGAAAATAAATATTCCAACGAAAATTTTGTTCCATATAAAGTAAAAGAAGGCGCTGCGGATCGGGCCCGGTTGCGCTTATATACATATATTTTGTATCGCCCGATTCTCACTACAGGGCCATGGTTAATGCATTTATCTCCTCAACTTACTAAAAAATTGTTTTTAAAACCCTAAACCCTAACCCACTGTGCAGCTTTAAGGTTTCTTATGCATGGGAAAAGCCGGCAGCTGGTTTCATGAAAGAAGTGTCCACCTATGGCCAGTCAGCCACACTAACACCCATCCTTACACACTCGGGAGTGCTCACGTTCACATTTCCATGAAATGAAGCAAAATGTTAAAGCTGACGTTTTTCCTCTTTCGTTACAGGTGTGCAAAGGGTGGGTGGGGGGGAAGAGAACTAAGAAGGGGAAAAAGGTAATAGGGTCTCACAGGTGAATTCAATTGATTTTATTACATTACAAAAATGGATAACTCTGTCAGTCCGTCAGTTAAATTGAATGGATGTTGCTCACTCTGCTCTGGATTCCCTTCCCTTCTGTGTGTGTGTGTGTGTGTGCGTTGCTTTATTTTTAAACTTTCCCTACATTCTCCTTTTCCTTTTTCGCAGATATGGCAATGTCTACATAATGTTATGCTCGAATAGAAGATGAAGAAGGAAGTGTTTTTTTTTGTATTTTTTATAAAATTTATGCATACACAGTATCCTTTTATGTGAATATATTTTGTTTCTATTGATTGGGTTTTTAAGCAAAGGGCAGCAAGCATTGGTCGGGTATCCGGTCTGCCAACGGTCACAGGTCTGTATAGAAAATTGATAATTAAATAAAATTTACCGGACAGTTTTTTTTTTTCATTCGATTGTGAGAACTTTTTATTGAATATCTAAATTTTTATGAGTGGTTTTAAAATGCACCACCATTGTTTAATGGCCTGTGAATATATATTAGATTAATATTTTTTTTTATTTTTTTAAGTTCAAAGGCGTCAAGAAGCTCTAGCAGATGAAAGAAATAGCAAATTCTCAGTCTTTTATAAGTGAGTGCGCAGTCTTTACCTTTTCTATAGCCACCACCGAAGGAGTGGGGGTATAATCATTTTTTCATTCGGTTTGCAACACATCGAAATATCCATTTTCGACCCTATAAAGAATATATATTCTTGATCTAGCCATGTCTGTCCGTCGTGTCTGTCCGTCCGTCCAACCGTCTGTCCGTCCGTCCGTCCGTCTGTCCGTCTGTCCGTCTGTCCGTCCGTCTGTCCGTCCGTCCGTCTGTCTGTGTGTCTGTCTGTCCGCCCGTCTTCCGTCCATCTAACCCTCCGTCTGCCCGTCCGTCAGTCCTTCCGTCCGTTTGTCCGTCCGTCCGTCTGTCTGTCTGTTCGTCCGTTTGTCTGTCCATCGATCCGTCTGTCCGTCCGTCTTTGAAATCACGCTAAAGTCTTTAAAAATAGAGATATTGAGCTGAAACTTTGCACAGATTCCTTTTTTGTCCATAAGCAGGTTAAGTTCAAAGATGGACTATATCAGATTATATTTTGATATAGCCCCTATATAGACCGATCCGCCGATTTAGGGTCTTAGGCACATAAAAGCCACATTTATTATCCGATTATGCTGAAATTTGGGACAGTGAGTTGTGTAAGGCCCTTCGACATCTCTATTCAATTTGGTTCAGATCGGATCAGATTTGGATATAGCTGTCATATAGACCGATCCGCAGAGTTAGGGTCTTAGGCCCATAACAGCCACATTTATTATCCGATTTTGATGAAATTTGGGACAGTGAGTTGTGTAAGGCCCTTCGACATCTCTATTCAATTTTGTTCAAATCGGTTCAGATTTGGATATAACAGCTATATAGATCGATTCGCCGATTTAGGGTCTTAGGCCCATAAAAGCCACATTTATTATCCGATTTTGCCGAAATTCGGGACAGTGAATTGTGTTAGGCCCTTCGACATCCTTTTTCAATTTGGCCCAGATCGGTTCAGATTTGGATATGGCTGCCATATAGACCGATCTCTCGATTTAATGTTTTGGACCCATAAAAGGCGCATTTATTGTCCGATGTCGCAGAAATTCGGAACAGTGAGTTGTGTTGGTCCCTTCGACGTTTTTATACCCTCCACCATAAGATGGGGGGTATACTAATTTCGTCATTCTGTTTGTAACTACTCGAAATATTCGTCTGAGACCCCATAAAGTATATATATTCTTGATCGTCGTGATATTTTATGTCGATCTAGCCATGTCCGTCCGTCTGTCCGTCCGTCCGTCCGTCCGTCCGTCTGTCTGTCGAAAGCACGCTAACTTCCGAAGGAGTAAAGCTAGCCGCTTGAAATTTTGCACAAATACTTCTTATTAGTGTAGGTCGGTTGGTATTGTAAATGGGCCATATCGGTCCATGTTTTGATATAGCTGCCATATAAACCGATCTTGGGTCTTGACTTCTTGAGCCTCTAGAGTGCGCAATTCTTATCCGATTGGAATGAAATTTTGCAAGACGTGTTTTGTTATGATATCCAACAACTGCGCCAAGTATAGTTCAAATAGGTCCATAACCTGATATAGCTGCCATATAAACCGATCTTGGGTCTTGACTTCTTGAGCCTCTAGCGTGCGCAATTCTTATCCGATCAGAATGAAATTTTGCACGACGTGTTTTGTTATGATACCCAACAACTGTGCCAAGTATGGTTTAAATCGGTCCATAACCTGATATAGCTGCCATTTAAACCGATCTTGGGTCTTGACTTCTTGAGCCTCTAGAGGGCACAATTCTTATCCGATTTGAATGAATTTTTGCACGAAGTATTTCGCTATGATATCCAACAACTGTGCCAAGTATGGTTGAAATCGGTCCATAACCTGATATAGCTGTCATATAAACAGATCTGGGGATTTGACTTTTTGAGCTTTTAGAGGGCGCAACTCCTATCCGATTTGGCTGAAATTTTGCATGACGTATTTTATTTTTACTTTCAACAACTGTGTCAAATAAAGTACAAGTCGGTTCATAACCTGATATAGCTGCCATATAAACCGATCTGGGATCTTGACTTCTTGACCCTTAGAGGTCGCAATTATTATCCGATATTCCTGAAATTTTGTACGACGGATCCTCTCATGACCATCTACAAACGTGTTTATTATGGTCTAAATCGGTCTATAGCCCGATACAGATCCCATATAAATCGTTCTCTCTATTTTACTTCGTGAGCCCTAATGGGCGCAATTCTTATACGAATTGGCTGAAATTTTACACAGGTCTCCAACATATAATTTTATTGTGGTCCGAACCGGACCATATCTTGATATCGTTTTAATAGTAGAGCAACTCTTTTCTTATATCCTTTTTTGCCTAAGAAGAGATGCCGGGAAAAGAACTCGACAAATGCGATCCATGGTGGAGGGTATATAAGATTCGGCCCGGCCGAACTTAGCACGCTTTTACTTGTTTTTTTTTTTCAATTTGGCTCATATCAGTTCAGATTTGGATATAGCTGCCATATAGACCGATCTCTCGATTTAAGGCTTTGAGCGCATAAAAAGCGCATTTATTGTCCGATGTCGCCAAAATTTGGAACAGTGAGTTTGGTTAGGCCACCGTTGCGCAGTGGTTAGCATGTCTGCCTATGATGCTGAACGCCTGGGTTCGAATCCTGACGAGACCATCAAAAAAAAAATTTCAGCGGTGGTTTTCCCCTCCTAATGCTGGCAACATTTGTAAGGTACTATGCCATGATTTGTTTTTGTGTGGTGCGAAACATGAGCTAAAATTTTATAAAATATTAAAACTTCCTTACCCCAACAGCAATGATGAAAATCAAAAGTGGATCAATCGGAACAATATAGAACTCAAATGAAAGCTATTCGAGAGTAGAGTTCGAATATTATATTTAAAATTGGGTTTCAAGTACCTAGGGAGCCGTCCCAAACCTAAAACCACCCCAAATTGATAGTGGATTACGAATGAGGTCCAAGAGATGGGGGGCCGCCCCAACCCTTAAACCAATCCCCAAATCGTTATATTAGCTGATCATGACTATATGGGGTTGAAAAGAAAGTTATTTGTGAGTAAAGAACGAATATCAGACTTAAATTTGTTTCCAAGTTTATGAATGGCGCTCTAACTCCCATAAAGTCGCCTCACCCCAATAGGCACCCCCCAATAGGAAATTTCTTGATCATGCTTATATGGGGTTCAAAGAAAAGGTATTTGGCAGTAGCCAAATGCCTGGTCACACCCCAGACACATCCTTAAACAGGACATACTTACCGAACATGGCAATATGGGGGTGGGCCGGGCACCCAATTTTTTGGCACCGCAATTGGATACCAAATACCTTTCTTTGAGCCCCATATTGCTAAGAGTGATAAATATTGTGGTGTGCTTTGGAGGTGGGGAGGCGACCCAGACACTTGATCCTGAAAATATATAAAAGTCTCGTTCTCTACTTTCTAATACTTTTCATTTAGGACCCATTGTTGCTGGAGAATCCATTTATGAAACAATGTCAATATTTGCACAGAGATATGCGATGGGGAGAGAATGTCCAAAATGCACTCATCTAACAGACCATTGCTACACGAAAATTCCCCCTACATTTAAATTTATGACTGCCAATTAGATCATAAACAAATCACTGCCTATAACAACTTTATTCTGTTGTAATATTCTCCTTCTTATTGTAACAAAATTTCTGTTCCTATTTCGCTTTAAACTACTCAAACTTTAAACTTGCCTGAAATGCCAAGTAAATACGAATACGAACCACCTCAAAACATCCCTAGAAAGGAGCTATCCAAGACATGCGTTCTATGTTGCCTTCCCAAGACTAGCCGCTTTGCCACCAAACGCCCATTTGGGCAGACTGCTGGGTGCTACATTTTCTCAGTCGAAGGATTTTAATAATCTCAACGACTTGAGGCGATTCTTTGAGCGAACGCAAAGAAACTCTGCTGTCACAACAGCACATTCACACTTGGCAAAGGGAAAAGGAGGAAGTTTTTTTTTTTTCAAATAAACACAAATAGAGCTGTGTTCTCCAACGGAAAACTAATGTTTACTTGCAACGAACTTAAGACTTGAACATCAGCAACCTGCCATGCGTTTTACACAGCAAGCGGTAGTACCTCTGGATACGGGGCCGCTATGTCTAGATCCTTATGGGACGTATGCATGTGCAGCCTTTTTAAAGCATATGGGTGACAAAACGAGTACATAAACACTTCACATAGTCTTATTTATAAGAAGTGCAACGAAAATATATTTTATCTTCACACGCACCAAGTGCAGCCCGAATGAATGAATGAATGAATGGAAGCCCATGTATATGAATATGGCTAAGAGATAAAATTCAAAACAAAAAAAAAAAAAAAAACAAAAAATAAACAACAACCAAGTACAAGCAAATGTACCAACAATAGCAACATATCATGTGCTTAAGGGCATTTTGCTTGTTCACAGCAATGGCAAAAAATAAGCAAGCAATGCAAAAACTATGCATGCAAGCATGTGCAAGTGTGCTTGTTTGTTAGAATACGCACACATACTCGTACACGCAAGACACACGGACGCAGCATGAAAGATACACATAAACACTTTTCTATTTCTCCTACAAAAGAAGTCGTTGTTTAAATATGTTCTGGTTGCATTTTTATACCCTCCACCATAAGATGGGGGGTATACTAATTTCGTCATTCTGTTTGTAACTACTCGAAATATTCGTCTGAGACCCCATAAAGTATATATATTCTTGATCGTCGTGAAATTTTATGTCGATCTAGCCATGTCCGTCCGTCTGTCCGTCCGTCCGTCCGTCCGTCCATCCGTCCGTCCGTCCGTCCGTCCGTCCGTCCGTCTGTCTGTCGAAAGCACGCTAACTTCCGAAGGAGTAAAGCTAGCCGCTTGAAATTTTGCACAAATACTTCTTATTAGTGTAGGTCGGTTGGTATTGTAAATGGGCCATATCGGTCCATGTTTTGATATAGCTGCCATATAAACCGATCTTGGGTCTTGACTTCTTGAGGCTCTAGAGTGCGCAATTCTTATCCGATTGGGATGAAATTTTGCACGACGTGTTTTGTTATGACATCCAACAACTGTGCCAAGTATGGTTCAAATCGGTCCATAACCTGATACAGCTGCCATATAAACCGATCTTGGGTCTTGACTTCTTGAGCCTCTAGAGTGCGCAATTCTTATCCGATTGAAATGAAATTTTGCACGACGTGTTTCGTTACGATATCCAACAACTGTGTTAAGTATGGTTCAAATCGGTCCATAACCTGATATAGCTGCCATATAAACCGATCTTGGGTCTTGACTTCTTGAGCCTCTAGAGTGCGCAATTCTTATCCGATTGGAATGAAATTTTGCACGACGTGTTTTGTTATGACATCCAACAACTGTGCCAAGTATGGTTCAAATCGGTCCATAACCTGATACAGCTGCCATATAAACCGATCTTGGGTCTTGACTTCTTGAGCCTCTAGAGTGCGCAATTCTTATCCGATTGGAATGAAATTTTTTCTTATATCCTTTTTTGCCTAAGAAGAGATGCCGGGAAAAGAACTCGACAAATGCGATCCATGGTGGAGGGTATATAAGATTCGGCCCGGCCGAACTTAGCACGCTTTTACTTGTTTTTTTCTGTTATTGTCACTGCTGCACTCACTCAGAGACATACACTAGCAAATAAGCGGCATGCACCTATACCATATGCGGCTACATTCATATGGGTGGTACATGTGGTTAAAATTACATAGAGATTTTAGAGAAGATAAGGGGTTGGAACTTTGAAAGTTTTTATAATAGGAATGGTAGTTAAATCATAATAAAAAAAAATTTTTTGATTTAATTTTTGGTCGATGAACATATATGAAGGGCACTTATATCGTTTATCTTTAGTCTTCTTATATATAAAACTAGCCGAACCGGGCCCGCTCCGCTGCGCCTTCTTTAACTGTCTAATATCTTTTTAGGATGGCAACACTTCGCCCTGAATGCGGATATCGAATTCGTGCCATTGTAGACTAAGACGATGAACGCGTTTGTTTGTTTGTTCCGTATAGACTCAAAAACGGCTGAACCGATAACCTTGAAATATTCACAGACTGTGTAGGTTGGTCTGGAAGGAAACATAGGTTATATAATTTTTTGATATCGGGAGGGGGGTGGACCCTCCCCCTTACCCCAAAAGTACTACCCAAAATCAAAAGTGGACCGATAAGGACAATATGGGTATCAAATGAAAAGTATGCGGGAGTAGATAACGAATCAGTCATACAAGATCATGTCGAAGTATAGGAGGTCACTCCACCCCCACAAAAACGCCCAAAATGGAACATTAGCCAATCACGGATGTATGGGACTCGGTTAGTTTGTTCCCTAGAGACTGAAAAATGGCAGAACCGATTTTGACGAAGTTTTCGCATATTGTGTAGATTGGTCTGTAAAGAAACATAGGCTATACAATTTTTCGATATCGGAAGGGAGACGGACCCTCCCCCTCATGGCAAATACACAACCCAAAATCAAAAGTGAAGCGATCGGGACAATATAGGTATCAAATGAAAGTTATCGGAGAGTAGAATCCGAATATGGTCTTAAAATTTGAGTCTTAGTACCCAACGGGCTACCCCAACCCCAAAACTCCCCCAAAAAGACATATTGGACGCTCATTTCAATATGGGGCTCAAATGAAAGGTATTCAGGAGTAGATTTCGAAATTGGCATACAAAATCGGATCGAAGTATAGGGGGTCTTGATCGTCGCGACATTTTATGTCGATCTAGCCATGTCCGTCCGAAATTAGTATACCCCCCATCCGTCCGCCTGTCTGTCGAAAGCACGCTAACTTCCGAAGGAGTAAAGCTAGCCGCTTAAAATTTTGCACAAATACTTCTTATTAGTGTAGGTCGGTTAGTATTGTAAATGGGCCATGTCGGTCCATGTTTTGATATAGCTGACATATAAACCGATCTTGGGTCTTGACTTCTTGAGCCTCTAGAGGGCGCAATTCTTATCCGATTTGCCTGAAATTTTGTACGACGGATCCTCTCATGACCATCAACATACGTGTTTATTATGGTCTTAATCGGTCTATAGCCCGATACAGCTCCCATATAAATCGATCTCTCTATTTTACTTTTTGAGCCCCCAAAGGGCGCAATTCTTATTCGAATTGGCATTTGGCATTGACATTTTAAACAGGTCTCCAACATATAATTTAGTTGTGGTCTAAAGCGGATCATATCATGATATCGCTTTAATAGCACAGGAAATCTTTTCTTATATCATTTTTTGCCTAAGAAGAGATGCCGGGAAAAGAACTCGACAAATGCGCTGCATGGTGGAAGGTATATAAGATTCGGCCCGGCCGAACTTAGCACGCTTTTACTTCTTAGATATCGGGTGAGGGTCCGCTCCCCCTTACGCCACTCATATCCGAAAGTGGTTCGATGGGCACAATAAGGGTATCAAATGAAAGGTATTGGAGACCAGAAAAGTAATATGGAATTAAAATTTGGTTTCGAGTACCCAGTAGACATTATCTCCTCCTCGATATCACCCCCATCTAATAAATGCGCATTCTTTTGAAAATGTTGACACACTGTCGCATACCCATGATTTTCATGAAAGAAACGAGACGTATGCCTTTTAAGAAACCCTAGTTTGTTTTGTTTTCATCTACGCCGAGAGTATTCAGAGTCTTCTTTTCACTATGGACGCAATAAAAATAAGGCTGAAGATGAAGAAAAAACGGTCACAAAATACAAAAAAAAAAAAAAAAAACAAGACAACAATTAAAAATTCAACACAAAAGAAAAGAGAACAACCTTGGCTTTCTTTCTGATGCAGGGGTGTCAGAGCGTCCACTTTAAGAACTTTTGCCCATCCTCAGTCGCTTGGCTCACACCACTCACCCACCCACGCCACTCCAACCTTCGACTTGGTTGATCACATGGAAATTTTACCCAAGAAAAATTTTAATTAAAGTCTGATTACTGATAATTATCAAAGGCCAGGGAAAATTATTGGTGTCAACTTATTTGACCGCAGACACTGTTTCGCCCCCATATTGTTTCTGATTATGGTCAAACTACTGATTAATCCCATTTGGCATATTGACGAAAGTTAATGAGCAATAAACCAAGTCGAGTGTGATTAATAAGCCATGATAGCGAATGTTTGATATAGAACACAAAAACACACACACACACGCACTAAATACAATAAAATAACTCATACGTGGGTGGTCCCTCCAATACAGACAATGTGTGTGGGTGTGTTTGTGCAAAGACAAGATTTTTATCTCAATAACGATATGGAAAATGTGTTTGCTAAAATGCGGGGGAAATGACTTTTCTAGTTTTGTTAACTTGTTTTGTGTGTCCATTAAAGAAAAGAAGAAAATCTTACCAGACAGACAGAGCTTTTTGATAAAGTACGTAAAGTTGCCTTATTGATTTGTGATAAACTTACCTGAAAATAGACAAAAAAGATTACTTATTAGTATAGTATATAAATTTCAGCAAAATCGGATAATAAATGTGGCTTTTATGGGCCTAAGACCCTAAATCGGAGGATCGGTCTATATGGCAGCTATATCTAAATCTAGACCGATCTGAGCCAAAAAGAGGAAGGACATCGGAGAGCCTAACTAAACTCACTGTCTCAAATTTCAGCGAAATCGGACAATAAATGCGCCTTTCATGGCCCCAAAACCTAAAACCGAGAGATCGGTCTATATGGCAGCTATATCCAAATCTGAATCGATCAGGGCCATATTGCAGAAGTATGTCAAGGGGCTTAACCTAAATCACTGTCCGAAATTTCGGCGACATCGGACAATAAGTGCGCCTTTTATGGGCCAAAAACCTTAAATCGAGAAATCGGTCTATATGGCAGCTATATCCAAATCTGAACAGATCCGTGCCATATTACAGAGGTATGTCAAGGTGCTTATCCTAAGTCACTGTACGAAATTTCATCAAAATCTGATAATAAATGTGGCTTTTATGGGCCCAAAACCCTAAATCGGAGGATCGGTCTATATGTTAGCTATATTCAAATCTGGATCGATCCGTGCCATATTACAGAGGTATGAAAAGAGGCTTATCTTAACTCACTGTACGAAATTTCCGCAATATCGGATAATAAATGTGGCTTTTATGGGCCTAAATCGGAGGATCGGTCTATATGGCAGCTATATCCAAATCTAGACCGATTAACGCCAAATTGACGAAGAATGTCGAAGGGCTTAACATTACTCAATGTACGAAATTTCGACAAAATCGGATAATAAATGTGGCTGTTATGGGTCTTAGACCCTAAATCGGAGGATAGGTCTATATGGCAGCTATATCCAAATCTAGACCGATCTGAACCGAATTGACAAAGGATGTCGAAGGGCTTAACACATCTCACTGTCCGAAATTTCAGCACAATCGGATAATAAATATGGCTTTTATGGGCCTAAGACCCCAAATCGGAGGATCGGTCTATATGGCAGCTATATTCAAATCTGAACCGATCTGGACCAAATTGAAGAAGGATGTCGAAGGGCTTAGGACAACTCACTGTACGAAATTTCAGCAAAATCGGATAATAAAGGTGGCCTTTATGGGCCTAGGACCCTTAATCGGACAGAGTGGGCCTTAGTTTAGACTGCCTGACCATAATACGGTCCTACTGGCGGAGATCCGGGCGTTCACGGAATGCGTGAGGTGGTGTGGGGCTAATGCGAGGTCGTCGAGTGTGAACATCTTTACGGACAGTAAAATTGCCATAAGGGCAATAACAACCAGGACGGTAAGGTCACGAGCAGTCTTGCAGTGTAAGAAGGAGATTAACGCCTTCTTAGGGGATGACACAATCCACATCGTTTGGGTGCCAGGATATAACGGAGTACGGTCAAATGAAGGCCAGAGGACTGCAGTCAATAAACTTGGTTAGCCCGAAGCATTTCGGATCGAAGTAGTCCGAGTTAAGGGCGAGGGCGATGAATAAGCATGCATACCAGTGGAACAGCAAAACGTTCGATAGGACGGCGAAAATCCTATGGGCGGGATTCAGATCGTTAGAAGACGAGGCTATTACTGAAAGGAAGCAAAAAGGAGGTCAGCATAGCTATTGGTATCATAACGGGACACCTAAGAACCTAAGACTACAAGCTAACTTGGGTAAAATCGGCGCGGCTAGTGATAGCATGTGTAGGGCATGCGAGGAAGATGATGAGACGTTGGAGCATTTCCTTTGTCATTGCCCGGTTTTCGCGTTTAACAAATAACGGCATTTAGGTGGGGCCAGGCATGGAAAATAATTAAGGATTTTGTAAGTAGCACAGGATTCCTAACTTTGATTTTCTTTCTCGATGTTAGTTTTTGGAGCGTACAACAAGCCGATTAATATCTGCAATCTTTTTTCAACCTAACACCTTATGTCTAAGGCCCATTGGAGCCGCATTGGGCTCTTCGTTGTCCGTGCGAAGTAAGGTTCAGATCGTACGGTATTTTTATATATTGTAGCAGTCTTGTATACCGATCTCCAGATTTGAAGTCTTTCACCCATAAATTGCGCATCTATTACCCGACTTTGCCGTGCTGTGTTTAGTCTAGATCTGACCATATACGGGCTCATGAATAGTACCCTGAGGTGGTGGGTATCCAAAATTCGACTCGACCGAATTAAAGGCCTAGTTTTGAAATTTTTAAGCCCCAATAGGCTCAATATTTCTTCTAATTTTGCTAAAGTTTGACATAAGAACTTTTGTTCAGGCTTCCAACATCCGTGCCAGGTATGATCCGAATCGGTCTATTTACTGATATAGGCCTCTTAAACATCGATACCCCGATATGAACCCATAGAAGCCACAGTCTGTTGCCGATTTCTTTGGATTATTCGGCTTAGAAATACGTCCATGGTCATGGGTGTCCGGGCGAACCTAAGGCGTCTTTCAATAACGTACTCTACCCTAACTTCAATTCTCAAAATCCAGTTAAATGTTAAAGAAATGAAACATTTGATCTGGCTAAACAAGGAGTGAAAATTTAAAACTTTTTCCCTCGTTATGACTGATAACTGCTAAACAACGAAACAAGTTCCCTTCCATTTATCATAATAATGAGACGCAATCATTGTTTGGCAGATAAGAAAGTTTTTTTTTTTTTTGCATTCTCTACCTGAGAATACCTTTTTCAGCTCATTCCCGTCCCGAAAAGAGCCAAATTATGCTAATTTATATTTAAAATCCCTTCCAGTATTTACTTGTTTCATCATGGTCCTTTTTTTTGGTTGTGGCTTTTGGGGATGGAAGGCAGATATTATTCGAGAATATCGCTGTTATCGCAAGTGGCATTGTTGTTGCTACTATTACTGATGTATTTGTTAAATGTTACATGTGATTATGTCGCACTTAAATACATCGAAATTTGTGTTAATGTTTTGGGGGCACCTTTTTTGTTGGCGCTCTCTTCTATGCTGCGACTCATACTCACACCACCACAACCGGGGTAGCTTGCAAACCTTAATTGCAGAACACCATAACAAAAAGTCTCGAGTTCCCTGCCCTAATGCGACCGCATCTGTCATATTGGAGGAAAAAAGTTAAAGTTTAACCAAAATAAAAATAAAAAACAATGTTGTATGTAGCGCGATAAAAATTCATTTATATTACATGAATTGAAAGAGCACATGAATTGTTTGAGTCTCTGTGTATGTGTGTGAGTGTGTGTGCAAGTTAGTTAGTGTGTAGGGTAAGGGAAGAGTGTTTAACGAATCAACGCAACGTATGTTACAAACACCAACAAGAACCAACATCAGCATTTATAATTTGAATATGAATACCCTTGAAGGCAAGATTTTGAAAGAGCGGTGAAAGTGAGGGTTGAGGTAGTGTACATATGTGTGTGTGAGAACTTTTTGATTAGATATATCAAAAAGAGGTGGAACCGGTTATTTCATGTTGAGCTTATGAAATTGTGATTTTATATTCACACTTACTATTTAAGTGTATGGAACAGGGGCAAACTTCTCACATATCAATGAGTGCAGTCCGATTCAAGTTTTAAGCTCAATGATAAGGGACCTCCATTTTATAGCCGAGTCCGAACGGCAGTGCGACACCTCTTTGTGGAGAATTTTTTATATGTCTGCCATACCTTATGGTACAGTACCTCCCAAATGTCAGCCACCGCTGAATTTTTTCATAATGTTCCCGCCAGGATTCGAACCCAAGCGATCAGCGTCATAGGCTGACATGCAAACCTCTGCGCTATGGTGGCCTAAAATGTTATAGAAATTTTAATGCAGCAATGAATTCAAATGTAACTCAATGTGGATCACATTGGGCAGGAATGCTGAGGGGCTAATCACTGCTCCTTGTTCCGAATTTCAGCGATATCGGGCCATAAATAAATTTCATCGCAGCCAAAACGAAAAATGATCCGATACAGATCATGTTCCGCAGTGGTCTAGAAGAGTAAAAAACCCATTGTTCCACATTTCGAGGCAATCAGATGAAAATCTATTTTCTTTCTATGTCATATTCGAGAGGTCCTATGTTGAGAGGTCCTAAAATTGACACTTTTATAGGCCCAAGACGCTAAAGCAGAAGATAAGTCCTTATGGCAACTTTATCCGCATGTGGCCTGATCTGCAATAATAGGCATGAGCGCGAAAGGATCTAACACACATATACTCTTCCAAATATCAGCAAAATCGGTTGATAAATGCATCTTTTATGGGCCCAAGACCCTAAGACGAAGGACACTTTTATGGGCCCACGACCCTAAAGCAGAAAATAAGTCCGTATGGCAACTTTATGCGCATGTGGCCCGATCTTCAATATAAGGCATGAATGATATCCATATTGTCCTTATCGGTCCACTTTTGATTTTGGGTGGTATTTGTGGGGTAACAGGGGAGGATCCGCCCCCTCAATAAATTATATAGCCTTTTCCCTACTTCCTGACCATATTCGTAATCTACTCTCGAATAGCTTTCATTTGAGTCCCATATTGTCATGATCGTCAAATAAACCCATTTTAAGGGGTTTTGGGGCTGGGGCGGCCCCCCAGGTACTTGGACCCAACTTTTATTAAGAAATTCGTAGTCTACTCTTTTATAGCTTTCATATGAATCCCATATTGTCCTGATCGGCTCACTTTTATTTTTGGGTAGTACTTTTAGGGTAAGGGGGAGGGCTCGCCCCCTTCCCGATATCGAAAAATTATGTGAAAATTTCATGGTTATCGGTTCAGCTGTTTTTGAGTCTATACGGAACAAACAAACAAACTGACAGAGAAAGAAACACAAATTGAATTTTTAGCTTAAGGTAGATTTTAAATTGGTAGTTCGGTATATATATCATATATGTTCCGATTTGGACCACGTCCTAGGAGAGACCCATCCCTGAGTGCCTTCTCATTTCTGATGTTCTCATCACTAACGGAGGAGCTCTTCACTTTATACCAGCTTGAAGAATACTTAAGGTGAGACCTAATATTCATGTGGCGTGATGGCCGTTTCAATCCTAATAATACTGGGATCAGAAAACAGAAGATGGAATTCAATGGAATGGTAAATGAACTGAAGCCAAATTTATGGGTTGAATTCTTGAAGTATTGTAATGTTAAAACCATGGTGGCCACCTTGGCGCAGAGGTTATCATGTCCCCCCACAACGCTGATAGCAGGGGTTCGATACCCAACAAGTATATAAGAGAAAACTTCCTCACGCTAATGTTGGAGACACAAGTGAGGTATTCAGTATTGATCAACTTCTCTGCAAAGTAGTGTTGCTCTGCGGTACATCGTTTGGACTCGGCAAAAAGGGAGCAATAAACTTTAATCATGCAGAAATCAACGATATAAAGAAGAGTCCCTGGCTTTTTCATGAAATGTTCGTTGATAATTTGCTTTTATACCCACCGCCGAAGAATGGGGGTATATTCATTTCGTCATTCTGTCTGCAACACATCGAAATATCCGTTAACGACCCTATAAAGTATATATATTCCTGATCAGCGTAAAAATTCAAGACGATATAGCCATGTCCGCCCGTCTGTCCGTCTTTCTATTGAAATTCCGCCTTTAAAAATAGAGATATTGAGTTGAAACTTTGCACAGATTCTTTGTTTTTGTCCATAAGCAGGTTAAGTTCGAAGATGGGCTACATCGGACTATATCTTGATATGGCCCCCATATAGACCGATCCATCGATTTAGGGTCTTAGGCCACATTTATTATCCGATTTAGCTGAAATTGGGAACAGTGAGTTGTGTTAGGCCACTCGATATCCATCTTCAATTTGGCCCAGATCGGTTCAGATTTGGATATAGCTGTTATATAGACCGACATCTCGATTTAAGGTCTTGGGCCCATAAAGGGCGAATTTATTGTCCGATTTCGCCAAAGTTTTGGATAATGAGTTGTATTGGCCTCTTCGACAACTTTCTGCATTTTGGCCCAGATCGGTCTAGATTTGGATATAGCTGCCATATACACCGATCTCTCGATTTAAGGTTTTGAGCTAATAAAAGGCGCATTTGTTGTCCGATTATGTCAAAATTTTAGATAGTGAGTTGTATTAGCCTCTTCGACAACTTTTGTATTTTGGGCCAGATCGGTCCAGATTTGGATATAGCTGCCATATACACCGATCTCTCGATTTAAGGTTTTGAGCGAATAAAAGGCGCATTTATTGTCCGAATTCGCTGCAATTTGGGACAGTGAGTTGTTTTAGTCTCTTCAACAACTTTCTGCAATATAGCTCAGATCGGCCTAGATTTGGATATAGCTGTTATACAGACTGATCTCTCGATTCAAGGTTTTGGGCCCATAAACGGCGCATTTATTGTCCGATTTTGCCAGAATTTTGGATAGTGAGTTATATTGGCCTCTTCGACAACTTTCTGCATTTTGGCCTAGATCGGTCCAGATTTGGATATAGCTGCCATATACACCGATCTCTCGATTTAACGTTTTGAGCCAATAAAAGGCGCATTTATTGCCCGATGTCGTCGAAATTGGGGACAGTGAGTTGTGGTAGGTCACTCGACATCTCTCTGCAATATGGCACAGATCGGTAAAGATTTTGATATAGCTGCCATATAGGCCGATCTCTCGATTTAAGATTTTGGGTTCATTAAAAGCACATTTGTTTTCCGATTTTGCCAAAATTTGGAACAGTATGTGGCGTCAGGCTCTTCGACATATTTCTGCAATATGGCCCAGATCGGTCTGGCTGGCATATAGACCGATTTCTTGATTTAAAGTCTTGGCCCTATAAATGCCACATTTATTATCCCATTTCGCTGATATTTGACACAGTGACTTATGTTAGGCTTTTTGACATTCGTGTCGTATATGGTTCAAAATGGTCTATATTTGGATATGGCTACCAAAAAGACCAATATTTTGTTTTGCAAAATTGAACAATGACTTGTACTTATTAGACCACTCAATATCTACGTCGAATTCGGTTCAAATCGGACCGTATTTCGATAAAGCTGCTAGGGGGGGCATAATTTATGCATTTTTCACCGGATTCTGACGACAGGTGGCTTATACATATATCCGAGGTGATGGGTATCCAAACTTCGGCCCGGCCGAATTTAACGCCTTTTTACTTAGTTTTGGTTTATGTTAATCCAATTATGAACGACTAGGTAGGTCCTTGGCTTTATGTCCATCTGAGGCTTTGTTGGTTTATAGCTACTATGAGCAAATATTACATCCAGATTATACCGGTTTTCGGTTGTTTAAATCCTGTAAGAACAAGTTTTTCTCATCACCTTTTTCTTCTCTCCTACCACGCGTAGTGTTTAGTAATTGCAAGTTGAAACAGTATGTGTGTGTGTGTGAGTGGGACAAAGGTGTGAGTTAGCTACGTAAATGATAACGTGTGCTTATACCCAGAGGGGATTCTCTTCGCTCTTGTTTGGTACAAATAAAAAAATCATAAAACTTGAATCGTTCTGATGTTGTTGCTTTTGCTATTGCGATTGTTGCTTACGTGGAAGATGGCGAGCAGGGAGAAAAACTTAGGCCCTTGGGAGCTTATCGTAGAGTATTGCTGGGTATGACTGCAAGTATACGTACATATATGTGTATGGTTAATCACAATAATTTTGTACTACTATGTATGAATATGGGTGTGTGCGTTTAGTGTGTGTGTGTGTGTGTTTATGTGTGGGAGAGAAAGCATGCTGCTATACTACATACTTTATATGCGTAAGTGTTTTCTTCATTTTTCGAATGTTACGTCTGTTGTTCTCGTTGTTGCGTGCCTTAATTAGAGGTTGTCATTGCTGTGTGCCGTATGAATCTCAGTGTTACCGGCAATTAAACTTTTGCTTAATTTGCTACAACAACAAAATCCATGATGGCACTCATGGCCAAAGCAACAACACCAACGGCACATAACACAATAATAATAACCGTATGCAGGGGAGCCTCACAACAATTTAACTTAGTTTTATTCCCCCTCCCCCCCACCCCCCCCTGCATTCAAATCCCACAGTGGAAGTGAAAAAGTGATTGAGAGACAGAGAGAGAGAGAGAGAGAGAGGGGGGGAAATACAATTCACATATTAAGACACATGAAATAGGGAGGCAGCATTACTGTTGTTCATATCCAAGCGCTCATATGAGCCACATAAAATGCCTGCAAATCCCCAAATGAAAATCTTTTCAAATTAATATGATTTATGTTTTGCTGAATTATAAACGATATAATAATTTGACTCACACACAAGCGTTCACCCAAAACCTTAATGTAATTGTATTTTTGGCAATAATGTTGCTGCAACATATGCACGCTTAAACACGATTACTTCATTTCACCAAACACGAAACCCCAAAAAACCTTGACGCTTTCTTATGCTAGATGTTTAATTTGTAATAAACGTAACAAAGTTGGACAAAAAAAAAACCAAAGTCCCACCCTCAGGCCACGGAGGCCACCAATCTTCGTTGGAAATTTCATTTTGGTTTTAAAACGACATTTAAATGAATGAGATTGGGCACCATGTATCATAATTTATTACACATTCATAGAATGACACCAACACAGCGGTGCTACTACATGCGAGTACAATTGCCACTTTGTGCATTCACTTGTCATTGGGCATTCGCGTTGCCGTTGTTGTCACCGCTGCTGCTGCTGCTGTTGTTGTTATTGCCATTACTAGGGCCATCATGTTGTTACTGCTGTTGTCGTAGTTAACTCGTACCAGCCACCGGCAGATGTCGTTAAAGAAGAACAGTGTTTTTCAAACACAAAATTAAATTTAAACCTAAGAAGACAGAATACGTTTTTAAGCCAACAATCGGATGAGAACTACTCTCATCAGAAGCTCCAAAAGTCAAATTGGATAATCGACAAATATGAGATCTATATCACGGTTTTGACTAACTCTAGACCATATCTGGAATATGTATTGTATGTCTGAACTAAGCATTACATATCAAATTTCATCCAAATCTGAAGAAGAGTTTGGAATTTAGAAGAAGTGTTTGGATGGCAACGAAGATCTCTTGTAGACTGAGGGAACCTGATGCAAATTGTAAAATTGTCTATGAGCATATCACGCTACAGTCTTCAAAAATAGAGATATTGAGCTGAAACTTTGCACAGAATATTTGTTTGTCCATAAGCAGGTTAAGTTCGAAGATGGACAATATCGGACTATATCTTGATATAGCCTCCATATAGACCGATCCGCCGATTTAGGGTCTTAGGCCAATAAAAGCCACATTTATTATCCGATTTTGCCGAAATTTGGGACAGTGAGTTGTGTTAGGCGCTTCAACGTCCTTCGTCAATTTGGCTCAGATCGGTCCACATTTGGATATAGCTGCCATATAGACCGATCTCTAGATTTAAGGCTTTGTGTCAATAAAAGGCGCATTTATTGACCGATTTAGCTGAAATTTGGAACAGTGAGTTGCGTTGGGCCCTTCGACATTTTTCTTCAATTTACTCCAGATCTGTCCAGATTTGGATATAGCTGCCATATAGACGGATCCGCCGATTTAGGGTCTTAGGCCCATAAAAGCCACATTTATTATCCGATTTTACTGAAATTTGGGACAGTGAGTTCTGTTAGGCCCTTCTACATACTTCTGCAATATGGCACCGATCGGTCCAGATTTGGATATAGCTGCCATATAGACCGATCTCACGGTTTTAGGTTTTGGGGCCATAAAAAGCGCATCTATTATCCGATTTCGCTGAAATTTGGGACATTGAGTTGTTTTAAGATTTTTGATACCATTGTTTAATTTGGCCTAGATCGGTCTATATTTGGATAAAGCTGCCATATAGACCGACTTCACGGTTTTAGGTTTTGGGGCCATAAAAGGCGCATCTATTGTCCGATATCGCTGAAATTCGGGACAGTGAGTTGTGTTAGGCTCTTCGACATTAATCTGCTACTTGGCCCAAGTCGGTCCAGATTTGGATATAGCTGTCATATAGACCGATATATCGATTTGAAGTCATGGCCCAATAAAAGGAACATTTATAATCCGATTTCATCGAAATTTGACACTGTGACTTATCTCAGCCTTTTCGACATCCGTGTGGTATATGGTTCAGATCGGTTTATTTTTAGATACAGATACTAAAAAGTTCAAAATATTGTTTTATACAATTAAACATTGACTTGTACTTATTAGTATTATTTGGTCCAAATCGGAACATTTTTCAATAAGGCTGCTATGGGGCATAAGGTATGTATTATTCACCGGATTTTGACGAAAGGTGGTTTACATATGTATCCGAGGTGGAGGGTATCCAAAGTAGGGCCCGGCCGATCTTAACGCCTTTTTACTTGTTATGCATGATTTGGATTCTTTTAACTGAATACTGAGATGTGGACTCATTTTGCGCTAAAGTCGTTGTAAATTTTGTCACCATATATCTTTGTGATATATTAGCAAATGTGCAATTTATTTTTCCTTCAATAAACCCACTGTAGCTATTGGAGGAAATTCAGGTTTATGGCAACAGGAGTTGCTACGTTTTTGCTTTTAAATGTTCATTGGTTATGGCTTGTGCCAATTGCTTTATCTGTACATTGTACCAAATATTTTGAAAATACATTGAAGTAAATTTTTGCTTGTTTTTAGTTGTTTTTCCATGCCGTCTTTACGTTTTGCTCTGTTATTGTTTTTTTGTGTGTTTTTTTTTTTTGGAATGGGAATTCATTTCGAGTACAAGTTTGCCAGCTGCTGCCGTTTTAAAAATAAGCCAAGCAACAAAAACAGCAAAGGCAACATCAAAACGCTGTCATACACAAAAACAGCAATGGGATGAACAACGCTAACACTAACACTAACACACAAATGGCAACAACAGCACTGTCAGCACTGGCATCACACAATCAGTTTCGTGTAGAGCAACTCATTCATAGAAAACCAACCAAAATGAAAATTACAATTCTTTTTCCAATTTTGTGATTTTTTCCCTTTCGTTTATACAGACGACGGCTACGATGAGGACTTGTTTCATTTCAATTTATAACAATAACTGTTCTATGCTAAAACCCAAGCAAAGGGTAAACGGAAGAGAGAATGAGGGAGAGGGGGAGGAGGAGTAGGAGGGGGCTACATCAATATAAGCAATATACCCCAAAAACAGAGGTGAAATGCAAATAAATACTCAATGTCCTCAATGCTAAAATGAAGGTTCTCTATTCTGGCAGAGGAAGGGGGTGGGGGGAGGGGATGGCTGTTAGGACTAAATAGCGAAAATAATAATATAAAATAAAATAAAATATTGTACGAATTGAAAAACACACACACACACGGAGCAACCCACTCTTTATGGGTATGTGTGTGCGGCGTTGAGTGTCTGCATCCTTTCGTGTTTTGGTTTTTTTTTATTTGGGACGTTGGAAAACAATCAGTTGAGCCTCGCCAGAGAAATGAAATAAAAATAAAAATAACTGTTTATAATGGTGTTATGCAAAATATATTTTTATATCCATATTTCGCCTATTTTGTTTTTGTCACAATTCAATTTATTTTGTGAAACCAAAACGGCGCACTCCCAAGCTGTCCACAAAACTACAAAAAAAAAAAACGAAATCTAAGAACAGGGATTCGCTTTGCCATTAGGGTGAGATGAGAATTAAAACAAACTCGCTTTCAGAAGAAGAACGTTTAAATTTTTCACACTATTAAAATGAAATTGCTGAAATAAGTAAAAAGGTGTTAAGTTCGGCCGGGCCGAACCTTGGATACCCACAACCTCGCGTATATATGTGAACCTTTCATCAAAATTCGGTGAAGATTTCATACCTTATGTCCCATAGCAGTTACATCGAAATATGTTCCGATTTGGACCAAATATTAATAAGTGCAGTAGCTATATCTAAAAATTAACCGATCTGAACCGTATACGACACGGATGTCGAAAAGTGCAACATAAGTCACTGTGTCAAATTTCAGCGAAATCGGCTTATAAATGCGCCTTTTATGGGGCCAAGACTTTATATCGAGATATCGGCCTACGTGGTAGCTATATCCAAATCTGGACCGATCTGTGCCATATTGCAGAAGCATGTCAAGGGGCTTAACTTAACCCACTGTCCCAAATTTCAGCAAAATCGGATAATAAATGTGGCTTTTATGGGCCTATGACCCTAAATTAGAGGATCGGTCTATATGGCAGCTATATTCAAATCTGGACCGATCTAAGCCAAATTAACGAAGGATGTCGAAGCGTCTAACATAACTCACTGTCCCAATTTTCATCAAAATCGGATAATAAATGCGCCTTTTATGGACCTAAGACCCTAAATCGGAGGATCGGCTATAACCAAATCTGGACCGATCTGAGCCAAATTAACGAAAAATGTCGAAGGGCCTAACGCAACTCACTGTCCGAAATTTCATCAAAATCGGATAATAAATGTGGCTTTTATAGGCCTAGGACCCTAAATCGGAGGATCGGTCTATATGGCAGCTATAACCAAATCTGGGCCAAATTGACGAAGAATATCGAAGGAGCTAACCCAACTCACTGTCCCAAATCTAGGCGAAATCGGATAATAAATGTGGCTTTTATGGGCCTTAGACCCTAATTCGGAGGATCGGTCTATATGGTAGCTATATCCAAATCTGGACCGATCTGGGACAAATTGACGAAGAATGTCGAAGGGTCTAACACAACTCACTGTCTCAAATTTTAACAAAATCGGACAATAAATGCGCCTTTTATGGGCCTAAGACCCTAAATCCGAGGATCTGCCTATATGGTAGCTATATCCAAATCTGGACCGATTTGGGTCAAATTGCAGAAGGATGTCGAAAGGCCTAACACAATACATTGTCCCAAATTTTATCAAATTCGGATAATAAATGTGGCTTTTATGGGCCTAAGATCCTAAATCGGAGGATCGGTCTATATGGCAGCTATATCCAAATCTCGACCGATCGGAGCCAAATTGACGAAGGATATCGAAGGGCCTAAGACAACTCAATGTCCCAAATTTCAGTAAAGTCGGATAATAAATGAGGCTTTGATGGGCCTAAGACCCTAAATCGGCCGATAGGTCTCTATGGGGGCTATATCAAGACATAGTCCGATATAGCCCATCTTCGAACTTAACCTGCTTATGGACAAAAAAGAATCAGTGCAAAGTTTAAGCTCAATGTCTTTATTTTTAAAGGCTGTAGCGTGATTTCAATATACAGACGGACAGATGTACGGACAGACAGCCGGACATACGGACGGACAAATCTACATCGTCTTAGAGGTCGGAAATGGATATATCGATGTGAATGAATGAATATACCCCCTATCTTACGGTGGTGGGTATAAAAATGCATTATAAGGCTTTCGAGAGGTGTACATTTTTGTATATGCATTGCATTGCCATCTTTGGAAAAATCATATATGACAGCTTTATGAAAAGGTAGAGCAATGTGAATTGTACAAAGATGGCTTGATTATTGGAGGCACAGCTGTAACTCTTCACCCTAATATACATTGAACGCCTAATAAATAAAACAAATTCCGTTTGATGGGAATGTTGATTACGCCGACGATGAGAACGACAACGATGCACAATAGAGATGGCGATCATGAGCAGCAAGCATAAAACAGAAGCTGCCATCTATGCCACTTTTGCAGGACGGTGTGAAAAAGACAGGCAAAAGTATTGACACGCACACACACACACATAACAATCAACACACACGACCACTCAAAACCAAAACGACAGAAAGTTGTCAACGTAACAAATCATTCTGAAATTGTTGCAAATGTTATTTTCATTCATATGAAGCCATTCGATGGCTGCCATTCTCCTTCTCCTCCCCCCCCATTTTGTGGGCATTGCCATAACGAAAGCCTAACAATTGCATGATGTATGAGCCCCTTTTTCTGTGCTGCTGCCGTTGTTTGTTGGTATTGCCTTTTTTTCAATTTAATCGCTTTAAAATTTATTGCTCATACGCTTAGATGGTCCACCGACAATCACAGACAACAACAATAAATAGAGGACAAATGGGATTTTCATATTTGCCTCTCTTTCTTTCTCTCCCCTGCAGTACTCTTTGTGCCTAGGAGGGAAAAATGAATACATTTAGTGAATTGTGACATAAACAAAAGGTCCAAATTGCCGACGAAAAAAAGAGAGTGTACACTCGACTCTTTTGCCAATTTGCGATATAGAAAAATTATTCAGTTTTCTGAAGAGATTAAATTTGAATTTGACAGAATCATCAATGTTTTCAATGTGCACACATGTGGACCAATGTTTTTCTGAGTGTGAGGAGGAGGAGGAGGTGGAGGAATGTTAACTACAGAAGGGCAGGGGTTTATTCTATGAATATTTAAAAAGCAAGTGTGATGAAATTTAAATTTTGCAGTTTGTAACCGATTGGCATTTAATTGCAGTTTGGTATTTGATTTATTGTGGCATTGATGTACTGAGATTTTTTTTTTGGTTTTAAATAATTTCTGTCATTACAGCATATTTTATTAGTTTTTTAACCAAATGTTTTTTATGATTCTTGTTAATATACCTAAATGGTTTAATTGCAAAACAAAAACTCTGTAATTATAATTGTTTTAACTATAAAATTAAATAAAACCAGTATGGAAAGGAAAAAGTCGGGCGGAGCCGACTATATAATACCCTACACCTACCCTACAATTATAAATTCGTGCAATATACAAATATACATGTATATGAGGGCTATATCTAAATCTGAGCCGACTTTTAAACAGATAGTTTGAAAAGTGTTGTTACTGCGGCTATAGAAGTGCAAATCTAGAGATAAGTAAATATAATAAAAATATGTATGGGCGCCAAATCTAAATCTTAACCGATTTTAATGAAATCTCCCACATATGTTAAGAACAGTAACCAAAGAATCCGTGCCAAATTTTGTGATGATCGGTTACAAATTGTGTTAATTACAGCCTTATAAGTGTAAATCTGGCAATACATATACATGGGAGCTATATCTAAATCTAAACCGATTTTAGTAAAATCTCCTAGATATGTTAAGACCAGCCGCAAAACAATCCGTGCCAAATTTTGTGCACATCGGTTGAAAATTGTAGCTCCTACGGCCATTTAAGTGCACATCGGGCGATACATATATATGGGAGCTATATCCAAATCTGAACCGATTTTATTGAAATCTAGCGCATATGTTATGATCAGTAACAGAACATTCCGTGCCAAATATTGTGCAGATTGGTTAAAAATTGTAGCTACTACGGCCATTTGAGTGCAAATCGGGCGATACATATATATGGGAGCTATATCTAAATCTGATCCGATTTTGATATTATTTTCAAATATGTTAAAGTTAGCAAAAAACAAGTAAAAGCGTGCTAAGTTCGGCCGGGCCGAATCTTATATACCCTCCACCATGGATCGCATTTGTCGAGTTCTTTTCATGGCATCTCTTCTTAGGCAAAAAAGGATATAAGAAAAGAGTTGCTCTGCTATTAAAACGATATCAAGATATGGTCCGGTTCGGACCACAATTAAATTATATGTTGGAGACCTGTGTAAAATTTCAGCCAATTCGTATAAGAATTGCGCCCATTGGGGCTCACGAAGTAAAATAGAGAGAACGATTTATATGGGATCTGTATCGGGCTATAGACCGATTCAGACCATAATAAACACGTTTTATGATGGTCATGAGAGGATCCGTCGTACAAAATTTCAAGCAAATCGGATAATAATTGCGACCTCTAGGGGTCAAGAAGTCAAGATCCGAGATCGCTTTATATGGCAGCTATATCAGATTTGAACCTTATTTGACACAGTTGTTGAAAGTTAAAATAAAATACGTCATGCAAAATTTCAGCCAAATCGGATAGGAATTGCGCCCTCTAGAAGCTCAAGAAGTCAAATCCCTAGATCTATTTATATGACAGCTATATCAGGTTATGAACCGATTTCAAAAATACTTGGCACAGTTGTTAGATATCATAACGAAATACTTCGTGCAAAAATTCATTCAAATCGGATAAGAATTGTGCCCTCTAGAGGCTCAAGAAGTCAAGACCCAAGATCGGTTTATATGGCAGCTATATCAGGTTATGGACCGATTTAAACCATACTTGGTACAGTTGTTGGGTATCATAACAAAACACGTCGTGCGAAATTCCATTCCAATCGGATAAGAATTGCGCACGGTAGAGGCTCAAGAAGTCAAGACCCAAGATCGGTTTATATGGCAGCTATATCAGGTTATGGGCCAAATTGAACCATACTTGGCACAGTTGTTGGATATAATAACAAAACACATCGTGCAAAATTTCATTCCAATCGGATAAGAATTGCGCACTCTAGAGGCTCAAGAAGTCAAGACCCAAGATCGGTTTATATGGCAGCTATATCAAAACATGGACCGATATGGCCCATTTACAATACCAACCGACCTACACTAATAAGAAGTATTTGTGCAAAATTTCAAGCGGCTAGCTTTACTCCTTCGGAAGTTAGCGTGCTTTCGACAGACAGACGGACGGACGGACGGACGGACGGACGGACGGACGGACGGACGGACAGACGGACGGACATGGCTAGATCGACATAAAATGTCACGACGATCAAGAATATATATACTTTATGGGGTCTCAGACGAATATTTCGAGTAGTTACAAACAGAATGACGAAATTAGTATACCCCCCATCTTATGGTGGAGGGTATAACAATTCGTAATAAATTTTGTGCAGATCGGTTGAAAATTGTAGCTACTACGGCCATTTAAGTGCAAATAGGGCGATACATATATATGGGAGCTATATCCAAATCTGAACCGATTTTATTGAAATTTTGCAAATATGTTAAAGTCAGTAACGAAACAGTCCTTGCCGAGTTTTGTGGAGAACGGTTGAAAATTTTAGGTCCTGCGCCAATTATGGGTCCAAAACCCTAAATCGGCGGATCGGTATATATGACAGCTATATCCAAATATGAACCGATCTGAGTCAAATTGCAAAAGTGCCCCAAATTTCAGCGATATCGTACAATAAATGCGCCATTTATGGGCCCAAAACCTTAAATCGAGAGATCGATCTATATGACAGCTATATCCAAATTTGAACCGATCTGAGCCAAAATGCAACTCTATGTCAAGAGGCTTAACTTAACTCACTGTCCCACATTTCGCCGACATCGGACAATAAATGCGCCAATTATGGGCCCAAAACCCTAAATCGGCGGATCGGTCTATATGACATCTATATTCAAATCTGAGCCGATCTGAGCCAAAATGCAACTCTATGTCAAGAGACTTAACATAACTCACTCTCCCATATTTCAGCGACATCGCACAATAAATGCGCCTTTTATGGCCCAAAAACCTTAAATTGAGAGATCGGTCTATGTGGCAGCTATATCCAAATCTGAACAGATCTGGTCCATATTGCAGAAGTATGTCGAGAGGCCTAACTTAACTCACTGTCCTAAATTTCGGCGACATCAGGCAACAAATGTGCCTTTTATGGGTCAAAAACCTTAAATCAGCGGATCGGTATATATGACAGCTATATCCAAATCTGAACCGATATGAGCCTAATTGCAAAAGTATGTCAAGGTACGTAACTCATCTCACATGCGCCAATTATGGGCCTAAGACCCTAAATCGGCGAATCGGTCTATATGACAGCTATATCCAAATCTGAACCGATCTGAGCCAAATTGAAGAGAGTGTCGAAGGGCCAGAGGACTGCCGTCAATAAACCTTGAAGCCGAAGCCTTATGGGCGTTGGAGACGAATGCGCATGTTACACTGTGGAACAGCGAGACGGTCGGTAGTTCAACGAAAATCATATGGCAATATACGCATCGTGAAAAGAAGAGGCTATTGCTGAAAGGAAGTTAAAAGAAGGTCAGTATAGCTTTCGGTATCATAACGGGATAGGTAGGAGTACGAGCTCACTTATGCCAAATCGGTGAGGCAAACGACAGCATAGGTAGAGCATGCATCGTAGATGATGAGACGTTCGGGAATTTCCTATGTCATTGTCCGGCTTTTGCGGCTAACAGACACCGGTACTTAGGTGGGCACACAATGCCAGACAGGAACCAACTTAGGGGCGTGGTATGGAAAATAATTCAGAATTTTGTAAGTAGAACGGAATTCCTTACCTAGATTTTATATTCGAGGTTACTTTTTATACCCTACACCATAGGATGGGGGAATACTAATTTCGTCATTCTGTTTGTAACGCCTCGAAATATGCGTCTAAGGCCCCATAAAGTATATATTGGGTTGCCCAAAAAGTAATTGCGGATTTTTTAAAAGAAAGTAAATGCATTTTTAATAAAACTAAGAATGAACTTTAATCAAATGGCATCAGTGTCTTCCACTTGACCTCATTCGAATACTTTTCCAGTCTCGAGATTATACCCTAGGATCTCAATCGATTTATTTGTCGATGAGGGGAGTTCTTTGGCGATAGACACTTTATCCCCTATTGTCATGATCAGAATTCATGTCTGGGTTGGCTGGATATGTTTTCAACTGAATTGGCAAACGACTTACAATGACCTCATAATTTTTGCTGAATATTTCATTTTGCCATTTTCCATCACCGTCTTCTGGTGAGTTATGCGGTATATGATATACCCAGAAAATGTTGCCATCAAATCGAAATGAAAAGCAATTTCAAAGTTCGTTTTCTATTTAAGTTTGATTTTATTTCCTTTTCCACACCACCATGGTTTGGGTTATTCTAGCTCGTTATCATTTTGAAGAAACATGTCAATTGCATTTCAAATGAAAACTCATATATTTTGTGCTTCTTCTACCACTGCTACTACTTGTACCACCTTTTCTCGCCAACATCAACATCAACGACGAGGAAGTCGTCCTCGTCCTCGTCTTCGCCAATGCCCATAATTTATGGGTTGTTTTAGGTTAGTTTTATTCATTCGTTTGGTCTATTTTTAGAAGACCAGAAAGCCTGAGTCAAAGTCGCAGCGGCTGCGATTGGTAATTTTGAAAAGTCACGCGATTTCCGTACTTCATTAAATGAGAAAAATGTCATAGTGAAATGAGAAGACGAAGCAGTGAACGCCTCGATTTCCAATTCGCTGTGGTTTGGATGAACACCGAAACCAAGCTGAAGCTTCGATTGACAATCGTTATTTTTTGTTAGTTTGTCAAAAAAAAAAAACAAAAATCCCAAAAAAAGAGTAGTGCTAGCAAATCAGGATGAAGGACCTACCATTTTAGAGACAAAAAAAAAAAAAAAGGCAGAGGCGGCAAAAGCGCCAACATTTAAATGATGGCAAAGGCTACGCCTGCCAATGCCAGTGTTGCTGGTATTGTTATCCTTGTTAACGAATGCTGTCGTTGTTGCATGGTACGCTTGGGTGACTGGAATTGAGTGCCGTTGATAAAGCGTGTCTTGCTAAAGGACATTTGGGACAGACACCCATTTGGGTTTGCCATTGAGGTGCCCCTTGTCATTTCTTTCAGTTGGGATGTTTTGCTGCTCATGTTGGGGGGTGGTTAGCTGGCTGACTGGCTTCGATCCCAACACTACCAGAGTTTTGCTCGATTGTGTACAATTTTTGCGTTTAAGAAAATATTACACTTAATGACATTCGGTATCGTGCTAATCAATCTTGTGTCGTTCCTGCCGCTGCTGTCACTGTCAGCCGCCACAGCCACAGCAACTGCTGCCGCTGCTGCTACTGCCCCAACGCTGTTGTAACATTGTCATTGACACATAAACGGGGCGACAAACGAAACGAAACGCTGCGATACCTAATGAATGGTTGTATGAAACGAAATAAATGTGTTTAGTGAAATCAACCTTTATTTCACAGAGATTTTTATCAAATGGTCGAAAATATACACTTGCGGATGTATTTATCAAACATCAGACATCAGACATCTCAGCCAACAGCCATCAAACATCCAACGTTCAGGCATCAAAAGCCAAGCCATGCCACCACCACTATGCGGCTGAGCACAGCACGTTTTCACATCTCATCATCAATGTCATTGTCCCACCTCACTTTACCGCATCTCATCGCAGCGCTGAAACAAGGATTCGACATGGAGGCAGTTATTTTTTGATATTCGCTTTTAATGGTGGGTAGTTAATCTAAGCAAAATGACAGCTTTGTACGTTTATTTAAGCTCTTTTTGCTCTTTCGATGCTGTAGCTTATACAAGCGTCATATACGAGGCTTGATCTTCTCCGCTGAGCTGATAAGCCTCATGGGGGTGTGACTTTGCGATAAAAAAAGGGAAATGCGAAATACTTATTTGGCAATCTATATGACCTTCACAATCAAATGTGATATCCTTTGGTTTTTATCGTCTTTTTTTTTTGGGGGGAAATTAGGATATCTTTTTCGTTTAGGATTGATTTTTGTTACAGTTTTTTGAAAGTCTAATTTATGGGATGAAAAACTTCGCAAAAAAGTGGGTAATTAATTAAAAAGATTCTGTGTGTGGGATCGAGCAGTCCAAATAGTTTTTCTATTTAGGACCTAGGATTTAAGTATTGTGTACTCAAATAACTTAAGAATGCAAATTTTGCCCATAAACATTCCACTAAGGAACAGGGGCAAACTTCTCACAAGTTTAAGCTCAATGATAAGGGGCCTCGTTTTTATAGCCGAGACCGAACGGAGTGCGACACCTCTTTGGAGAGAAGTTTTTACATGGCATAGTATCTCACAAATGTTGCCAGCATTAGGAGGGGAAAACCTCCGCTGAAAATTTTTTCTGATGGTCTCGCCAGGATTCGAACCCAGGCGTTCAGCGTCACAGGCGGACATGCGCTAACCTTTGCGCTACGGTGGCTTTCTCAAATAACTTAAAGGTCAGATAAAGGAAAATAAATTCAGAAGAAGGGGTTATTTTGTTGCACAATGTTACAACTCATAGTACCAAAGTCATTGGTTAAAATAAAAAAAAAGCTTTATGGGCTTAAGAACTTAAATCGGGAGATCGGTTCATGTATATGATAGCTATATCCAAATATAAACCGGTCTGAACTCTATTGATCACGAATGGCGAAGAGCCCAACACAGTCCACTGTGTCCCATGAACTTATAAAGGGAGATCGGTATATATGACAGCTATATTCTAATTTAGCCCGACCTTGACCAAACTTGGTACGAATTACAAAAGGCCCAACAGAACTTATTGTGCTAAATTTCAGCGGTTAATAAATTGGAAAATAAAGTCATTGAAAACCTTAAATGGAGGCCACCGTAATGCAGAGGTTAGCATGTCCACCTATGACGCTGAACGCCTGCGTTAGAATCCTGGCGAGACCATAAAAAGCAAGTAAAAAGGCGTTAAGGTTGGCCAGGCCGAACTTTGGATACCCACCACCTCGGGTATATATGTAAATCACCTTTCGTCAAAATCCTGTGAAAAGTGCACACCTTATGCCTCATAGCAGCTACATCGAAATATGTTCCGATTTGGACCAAATACTAATAAGTACAAGTCATTGTTCAATGGTGTTTAACAAAATATTAGTCTTTTTAGTAGCCATATAAACCAATCGACCGACACGGATGTCGTAAAGCCTAGTATAAGCCACTGTGTCGAATTTCAGTAAAATCGGATTATAAATGCGGCTTTTATGGGCCCAAGACTTTAAATCGAGAGATCGCTCTATATGGCAGCTATAACCAAATCTGGACCGATTTACACCAAATTGACAAAGGATGTCAAAGGGCCTAACGTAACTCACTGTCCCAATTTTTGACGAAATCGGTTAATAAATGTGCCTTTTATGGGCCAAAGACCCTAAATCGGCGGATCGGTCTATATGGCAGCTGTATCAAAATCTGGACCGATCTGGGCCAAATTGACGAAGAATGTTGAAGGGCCTTACACAACTCACTGTCCCAAATTTCAGCAAAATCGGTTAATAAATGTGGCTTTTATGGGCCTAAGACCCTAAATCAGCAGATCAATGTATATGGCAGCTATACCCAAATCTGAACCGATCAGGGCCAAATTGAAAAAGGATGTCGAAGGGTTTAACACAACTCACTATCACAAATTTCGGCAAAATCGGATAATTAATGTGGCTTTTATGGGCCTAAGACCCTAAATCGGTGGATGGGTCTATATGGCAGCTATAACCAAATCTGAACCGATCAGGGCAAAGTTGAAAAAAGATGTCAAAGGGCTTTACACAAGTCATTGTCCCAAATTTTAGCAAAATCGGATAAAAAACGTGGCTTTTATGGGTCTAAGACCCTAAATCGGAAGATCGGTCTATATGGCAGCTATATCCAAAATTGGACCGATCTAGGCCAAATTGAAGAGGGATGTCAAAGGGCCTAACGCAACTCACTGCCCTAAATTTCAGCAAAATAGGTTAATAAATGTGGATTTTGTGGGCCTCAGACCCTAAATCGGAGGATCAGTCTATAAAGGGGCTATATCAAGATATATTCCGATACAGCCCATCTTCAAACTTAACCTGCTAATGGACGAAAAAAGAACCTGTGCAAAGTTTCATCTCAATATATCTATTTTTAAAGACTGTAGCATGATTTCAACAGACAGACGGAGAGACAGAACCGGAAATGGATATTTCGATGTGTTGCAAACAGAATGACAAAATGAATATACCCCCATCCTTCGGTGGTGGATAGAAAAATTGGAAATCGGATGACAAATGGGTTATTGACAGCCCGAATAAAAGAGCCCTCGCCTTTATAGGGCCCTTATGGAAATTTGTATACCCTACACCACCACTGTGCTACAGGGTGTTATAGATTTGTGAATTTGTTTGCAACTCTAAGAAGAGCTAGACCCATTGATAAGTATACCGATCGACTCAGAATCACTTTCTGATTCGATTTAGCCATGTCCGTCTGTGAGTCCATGTATTCTTGTAATCAAAGTGCAGGTCGCATTTGATGTACGATTGTCACGAAATTATATAAGGACAAACGCTGAAAAAAATCGGTTCAGGTTTAGATATAGCTCCCATATATATCGTTCATCCGATGTGCCCTTTTAAGGCTGTAGAAGCCACAATTTTGGTCCAATCCTTACAAAATTTGGCACGAAGTGCTTTTTATTGAAATCGGCTCAGATTTAGATATAGCTCCCATATATATCTTTCATTCGATATGCCCTTTTAAAGCTGTAGTGGCCACAATTTTGGTGCGATCTCTACTAAATTTGACATGAAATGTTAGGTGTGACGTCCCAATATGTGTGCAAAATTTCATCTAGATCTAGATCTAGATCTAGATATAGCTCCCACATATAACTTTCATCCGATTTGACCTATTAAGGCAGAAGAAGGTGGAATCTGTACTGAATTTGGCATAAAGTACTTTTTGTGATGTCCCAATATGTGTGCAAAATTTCATCAGGATCAGATTTATATATAGCTCCCATGTATATCTTCATCCGATATGGTCTTTTAAGGCTGTAGCAGTCACAATTTTTGTCCGGTCTTTACAAAATTTGGTATGGGCCGTTTTCTTCATTGTTCTCATGTGTGTGGAAAGTTCCACAAAAATCGGTCCAGATTTAGATAAAGCTCCCATATATATTTTCCATCCGATATGGCCTTTTAAGGCTGTGGAAGCCACAATTTTGGTCCTATCTTTACAAAATTTGGCATGGGCCGTTTTATTCAACGCCCTCATATATGTGGAAAGTTTCATAAAAATCGATCCAGATTTAGATATAGCTCCCATATATATTTTTCATCCGATATGGCCTTTTAAGGCTATAGAAGCCACAATTTTGGTCCGATCGCTACAATTTTTTTTTTTTTTTACATCAGATGGATTAATTGACATCCCAATATTTGTACAAAATTTTATCATAATCGATTTAGATAAAACTTCCATATATATTTTTTATGCGTTTCGACTTTTAAGGCTGTGGAAGCCACACTTTTCGATATTCGATATTTCAATAGGTATGCAAACTTAAAGTCTAACTAAATTTGGATATAAGTGCTATCTATTAAAAGTATTACGTACACTCGGTGGTGTAGGGTATTATATAGTCGGCTCCGCCCGACTTTTGCCTTACCTTACTTATTTTGTATATCTTTTGTCAACCATAGCGGTTGGTGTGTGTTGCTATATTTGGCTTTCCTTTTCCTATTGCATCTCCGACCATTGAGCTCGTCTCGAACGAGAAATCAACAAAAATTGTTAAATTTAATGATCTCGCCCCAAACAGGCAAAAAACTTGAACAATGAAAAATTCGACAGAGCCCGGCCAGGATTCGAGCCTGAGCACACGAAGCAACAGCGAGAGCCATTGCCGTTGTCTTAGCGTTCGAAACCATCAATACAACTTCCAACAGATGAACTAAATCATGTGTAGTACGGAAGAAGTGTAACTTCTCCGAATGTCTATCATTACACAAAAATACATGCATTGGGAAAAAGTACAGCTAATAGGCAGGATGGTCGAGCGTGGTAATTGTATCATAGATGCGTTTTCGCTATGAATACCATTCAAATACAACATACCAACGCACGGCCCTTGAAGCCATCCCACTTAATATGGTTGAAAAGTCTTCTAAACAAAGACGAAATGCGTCGCATAGTGGTTGGTGTGTGTTGCTATCTTTGGCTTTCCGTTTCCATTTACATCACCGATCATTGAGCTCGTCTCGAAAGACAAATAAACAAAAATTGAAAAAAATCCAATTGCATTTTGATCAAAATAAAAGTTGGATATCATCTCACGATAGCGCTCACCACTCACAGTTATGTTACGATTCAGATTATCGTTGAAGAAGTACAGCCCAATGATGCCACCAGCCCATAAACCCCACCAAACTGAGACTTTTTCAGAATGCATTGGTAGCTCTTGCAATGCCTCTGGCTAATCTTCACTCCAAAATCGACAATTCTGCTTATTAACGTGCCTATTGAGCTGAAAATGAGCTTCGTCGCTGAAAACAATGAAGTGCGCAATGAACTTTCTTAACAGAGCACGCATTTT
Organism: Stomoxys calcitrans; assembly: GCF_963082655.1. NCBI lineage: Eukaryota > Metazoa > Arthropoda > Insecta > Diptera > Muscidae > Stomoxys > Stomoxys calcitrans. The sequence continues at coordinate 265,563,981 of NC_081552.1, read as the reverse complement.
TGATAATAAAACTCAATAATTGACAAGCGATGTTCTTTTGTAAGACGATTCATGGTTAAATTATAGACCAAAACGGAAGATTTTGGACAGCGAAACAAAACACGAAACGTGCGTGAGCTGTTTAAACCAGTGTTGCCAAATAGGTGCAAAATGCAAATTTTGCCCATGACCATTCCACTAAGGAACAGAGGCAAACTTCTCACATATCATTGAGTGCAGTCCGATTCAAGTTTAAGCTCAATGATAAGGAGCCTCCTTTTTATAGCCGAGTCCGAACGGCGTGCAGCAGTGCAACACCTCTTTGGAGAGAAGTTTTACATGGCATAGTACCTCACAAATGTTGCCAACATTAGGAGGGGGAAAACCACCAATGACAATTTTTTCTGATGGTCTCGCCAGGATTCGAACCCAGGCGTTCAGTGTTATAGGCGGACATGCTAGCCTCTGCGCTACGGTGGACTACGGTTGCCAAATAGATAGTAGCTTAAAAATCACTATTTTAGCCATGGTTGTTAAATAAGTCAGGTTTGAGACCAATTTTTGGGCTTGGGGCGCGCTCCCAGCCTTTTACGACGAAATTGGATATCATATTCGGTTTCAACTCCCAAAGCCGAGATACCCCAGCCCAAATTTGAACACCAAATTTTCATTCTTAGGTAAACCTCCAGCAAATATGGAAGACTGAAGAATCCTATTTTCATCGCGGGTCCATTTTACACCATCTGTAAAAGTTTCAGCAAAGTCGTTCAGCCGTTCTCTACGGAACAAATAAACATACAAACAAACACAAATTGTTTGGTGATGTTACCCATCACCATAGGATGGGGGGGGGGGGGGGTATAAAAATCTAGTCATTCCGTTTGTAGCACTTTGAAATATTGATCAGAAGCCTCATCAAGTAGATATGGTCTTGTTCGTCTTTACATTTTGAGTCGACCTAGCCATGTCCTTCCGCCCTGTGGTGGAATACATACAATATTTTCGAAAATACCAGAAACTTGTAATTTTTCAGGTAATTTCCATTGTAAACAAAAGGGAGTCGCTACTTCTTTCTTGGAAAGCTGTCAAACTCAAGTTTGTCTTAGGATGTTAAAAATTTTATGATACTCGTATTTTACTTGTATTTGGAGAATGAGAAACGAAATCTACTAAACTAAATATTTTATGCTGTTTATGAAAATCTTTATGATTTATTCATAATAAAATATGGCCTACACTTTCCCTTCATGGTACATTCCTGAAAAAAAAAATCCAAGTAAAAGCCAAGGAGTTTCATACTCTCCAACATTCATATACCCTGTGCTTTGTTCAATGAAGTGAAAATCAAGACGGATAAGCCGTATAACGACAATGGCAACAAAAACTACAAACAAAGGCAGCAACAACGGTGGCATACAGAAATCGATACCCTGCGACTATTTATGAAAGGATAATGGCTCTGTATTAGTGTCTTTTTGTCTGTTTCGCTTCTCGTACTTTTGCATTTAAGGAGCTGCAGAGATATGTGTGTAAGTATGTGTGTATATGTGTGTAGGTAGGTAGGCTAAGCTAAAAGGGAACCCAAAAACTTTAAGCCATTTAAGAAATGAACTTTTGATGTAAGAACGCAAGGCAGACTAAAAGTTCCGGGGAAAACAGTTAGGCTTCCCTCATTCATCCATAGGCTGTGTATGAGTGTTTGTGTGTAGGTCTAAATGAAGCTTGCGGCTCAGTTTGGTGGAGCAGAAAGACGACACATACCCCATTTGCTATCTAAATGAGGCCATGATGTGAAATTGGTTGGTTGGGCTGCTTGCCTGGATAGGACATCTGGTTTGCTCTTTTTCCTCATTTAATGAGTAAATTAAAGTGTGTCTTAACCCCCCTCCTCACAACTTATCAGCATCAGGCTGGCTGGGGTATCTTGATCCATATGTTGGTTGGTTGGTTGGTTGTGTTTGTGCATGAATGTGTTATAACTTCATTTCGTACAGAGTCCTTTTAACTTTTCGGTATCCTCTCATCCTTCACTTACCCTCTGAGTGTGGTATGTGTATTCATTAAGGCAGCCGAAATTGGTTCGTCAATATGTTTCTACAACAGATTAATACAGTCACAGTCGGTTGCTTTCTGTCTTTGGGGCCAGTCATAGCCGCAACCGAAATTCTCTGAGTGGATGAGTGAGTGCTGCTGTGTGTGTGAGTCTGCTCGTAGTCAGACAAGTGGAAAAAGATAAACACTCTCTGCGTAATAATATTCATTTTTATGACTATGGCAATGTTTTAACTTTCAATCAGCTGAGCAGTGGCACTGGCATAATGAGAATATCAAAGTGTCATTGTTGGTAAGTGCTATTTATGACTGTGTTGTGGGGTGCTAGAGATAGAAAAGACGAGAAAAAAATGTAACTACTTTGGTTATTACATTTTTTTTTAAGAAACACTTCATTTTCTATAGATTTCCCTATTGAAAATAACTTTTAAAGTCATTTAGCCTTAGCAGGAAGACCTTAACTACTTTGGTTATTACATTTTTTTTTAAGAAACACTTCATTTTCTATAGATTTCCCTATTGAAAATAACTTTTAAAGTCATTTAGCCTTAGCAGGAAGGCCTTAATTTTTTGGGTGCCTTATTTACTCTAATAGCCCTTGTGTATGCCATAAGAAGGAGATTCGTAGTAGATATGATTTTTTATTTACTGGCATTTCTTTTCTAAACCCTACACCACCACTGTGGTACAGGGTATTATAAGCTTGGGCATTTGTTTGCAACGCTAAGAAAGAGAAGAGCTAGACCCACTGATAAGTAGGGTTGCCCAAAAAGTAATTGCGGATTTTTTAAAAGAAAGTAAATGCATTTTCAATAAAACTTAGAATGAACTTTAATCAAATATTCTTTTTTTACACTTTTTTTCTAAAACAAGCTAAAAGTAACAGCTGATAACTGACAGAAGAAAGAATGCAATTACAGAGTCACAAGCTGTGAAAAAATTTTTAACGCCGACTATATGAAAAATCCGCAATTACTTTTTGGGCAACCCAATATACCGATCGACTCAGAATCACTTTCTGATTCGATTTAGCCATGTCCGTCTGTCCCACTGTATGTTCATGTATTCTTGTAATCAAAGCGCAGGTCGTATTTGTTGTCCAATCATTACGAAATTTTGCACTTATCACTTTTTTGGCCCAAGGATAAACGCCATTGATTTTGGTGAAAATCGGTTCAGATTTAGATAAAGCTACCATATATATGTACGTAAATAAGCAGAATGGTCGATTTTGGAGTGAAGATTAGTCAGAGCTACCAATGCATCCAGAAAAAGTCATAGTTTGGTGCGGTTTATGTTCTGGTGGCATCATTGGACCGTACTTCTTCATAGATAATGCGAATCGTAACATAACTGTGAATGATGAGCACTATTGTGAGATGATATCCAACTTTGATTTTGCCCAAAATGCAAGAGTTTGAATTGTGGTTTCAACAAGACCGTGCCATATGCCACACAGTCCGCGGACTTATTGAGAGGTGAGTTGGGTGAACATTTTATTTCACATTCGGGAGCGGTTAATTGGCCGCCTCGATTGTGGGTTTTAACGCCTTTAGACTACTTTTTGAAGGGGCTAAGTTAAAGTGCATGTCTTCACAGACAAGCCCGCTTCATTTGAAGCATTGGAAGACAACATTGAATAATTTATTCGGCCGAAATGTTGGAAAGAGTATGCCAAAATTGGACTAAGCGGACAAACCATTTTAGGCTCAGTCACGATCAAAATTTGAATGAAATAATTTTCAAACATTAAATTGTATGGATCGTACCATCGATTAAAATAAAGATTTAATGCAGGAGGCCATCGTAGCGCAGAGGTTAACATGTCCGCCTATGACGCTGAACGCTTGGGTTCGAATCCTGGCGAGACCATGAGGTACTATGCCATGTAAAACTTCTCTCCAAAGAGGTGTCACACTACGGCACGCCGTTCAAACTCGGCTGTAGAAAGGAGGCCCCTTATCATTGAGCTTAAACATGAATCGGACTGCAATCATTGATATGTGAGAAGTTAGCCCCTGTTCCTTGGTAGAATATTCATGGGCAATTTTTGCCCATTGCATGCATATTTCAGAATGTGTTTTCTTTTTTAAAAAACTTTCCTATAGCTCTTAAGAAATCACCCTTTATATTCATATTGATGGTTATCCAAAGTTTGGCACGGCCGAATTTAACACATTTTTACTTGTTTTCTAAAGCATTCGTTATGGATGTGAATGCAAAGCCATAGGTGGTAGTGTGAGTGGTGAGAGAGCGAGAGGTGACTGGCATGTGCAAGAGAAAGAGTATGCTAAAAGAGGTCACTATTGGGGTGTGGGTGTGTGGTGGTGTGATGCGTTTGGCTCTACTTGGTGTTCTTTGGCATGATCAGTCAGTCATTAGCTTTAGCTGCGGCTGTGGACCATGACGCTTGCGGTTTAATATGTTGGCAACGGTTAAATACAACTTTGGCAACGCACTTATTTCAACATTGAAGTAAACATTAAAAGGAGTTAAAGGAACATATTGTGTGGCCACACTATGCAACTAATGACTAAAATAGTAGGCGAAAAGTAAAAACAAGTAAAGGAAAGAGGGTGCAGTATTTTTGATTACATTATGTGATAAGTGCCATATGCTTTAAGGTAAAAAATTAAAATATTTTTGGGTATTCGTATAGACTTAGGCTTATTTGCAATATTCAGATAGTTTATAATGATAATGTTATGAAAGAAGTGCACTTTATATTGCAATATCAGAAGGGGGTTGCGTGAGGGATTGCACTGTCACTGAACAAACCCAAAGCAGCATGTAGAGCGATCTGGTAATATGGGGTCTCGAATGGAAGGTAAAACGAATCTGATATAAAAACATGACATCAAGTGTTTGGGTGTCATTCTTTTTTCTTAAACTACCTATCTTGCCAATGAGGGGTATACAAGTAGAGTACGAACCTTACTTTGAAATATGAATTCGATATTCTGAGAGTTTTACCCCAAAGGGCACCAATGGACATGTAACCTTACTATGACAATATGGGGCTCAAAATCAAGGTTTTTTGAGAATAGAGTAGGATTTGACAAAATTTTCGGGCCAACAAAATTTGGGCCTGGTCGAAAAGACATGTTGGCGATTTAACAAAATCTAGGTCTAATTGAAAGGGTTTTAGGAGTTGAATGCGAACTTAACCGCCTTATTCCTAAGTTGGAATGTAGTCCAATCAAACTCCCCCAAATAGACATTTTAGAAGTTCATTTCAATATGGGGCTCAAATGAAAGGTATTCGGGAATAGAATTCGAATCTGGTATACAAAATCATATCGAAGTAAAGGGGGTCACGCCACACCTCAAAAACGACTTTAGACCCATTATGACTTGCCTGTCCCGTTTTTGATAAAATTTTCAAAAATTTTGTACGTTTGTCTGGAAGGAAACATAGGCTATATAATTTTTATATATCGGGTGAAGGCGGACCCTCCCCCTAACCCCAAAAACGCCACCCATATTCGAAAGCGGTCCGATGGGCACAATAAGGGTATCAAATGAAAGGTATTGGAGACCAGAAAACGAATATGGGATTAAACTTTAAGTCTAAGTACCCATCGGGCCGCACCAGCCCCAAAAAATCCCCCAAATTAACATATTGGAAGTTTATTTCAATATGTGGCTCAAATAAAGGGTATTCGGGAGTAGAATTCGAGTTTGGCATACAAAATCATATCGAAGTAAAGGGGGCCACGCCACGCCTCAAGAACGCCTTTAGATCCACTATGATTATTTTTTTTTCATAGATTTTGTACGTTTGTCTGGAAGGAAACATAGGCTACAAAATTTTTAGATATCGGGTGAAGGCGCACTATCCCCCTTACCCCAAGAACGCCACCTATATCCGAAAGTGGTTCAATGGGCACAATAAGGGTACCAAATGATAGGCATTGGAGACCGAATATCATACTAAAAATTTGAGTTCAAGTACCCAGCGGGCCCCCGCTTAACCCCAAAACTCCTCTAAACAGATTTATTTAAAGTTCATGTCAATATGATACTCAAATGAAAAGTATTAGGTAGTAGATTACAATGGTCCATATTAAGAAGGTCGTCCGACCCAAAATAGTCCCAAATGGGCATATTAACCGACCATGGCTATATGAGACTCGAATGAAAGATATTAGGGAGTATATTACGAATATGATATTAAAATTTGCGTTCAGTTCTAGGTGGTGCTTTTCTTCCTAAAGATACCTCAAATGGGTTATGTGACTCATTATGTCAATATGGGTACTCAAATGAAAGATATTTGAGAGTAGAAAACGAATTTGATATCCAATTTTGCAGCCACATGTATTTGGGTACGCCCTTAAGCACCCCCCTAAACTGAACTTCATTTCCGTTGGGAATAAAGAACGAATTTGATATCTATTGTGAGTGCAAAGTATCGGTGGCCGCCTCAGCCCCAACACACCCTCCAAGCGGTTCATATTTACCGGCCATGGCAATATGGGGCTTAAATTAAAGGGATTTGGAAGTGCAGCATGAATTTAATATCCATATTTGAGTCGAAATGACTGAGGTCCCATCCCTCCCCTAATGAGGACATTGCCACCAGGAACCGAGAAGGGGCAAATTCTCACACATCAATGAATGCTTTCCGATTCAAGTTAAAACTCAATGATAAGGGTCAGTGTGACACCTCCTTGGGGAAAATTTTTCTAAATGACCATGAATGGCATTGTACCTTGCAGCGGATAAACACCGCTTTGTCCAATGTTCTCGCCGGGATTCAAACGCGCTCAGCGTCACAGGCTACAATGGCACGAATTCCATACCCGCATTCAGGGCGAAGTGTCTCCACCCTAAAAGGATATTGGAAAGTTAGAGAAGGCGCAGCGGAGCGGGCCCGGTTCGGCTAGTACTTTATAGTGTCGGAAATGGATATTTCGATGTGTTGGAAATGGAATGACAAAATGAATATACACCCATCCTACGGTGGAGGGTATAAAAAAACTACATGACATAAAAGCAAAGCGCGTGGACCTAACAGTATTTCGGCTTTGGTTCTCGCATTCACAGTGTTATAGACAAATTTTCTTCTCGCATGAAAATAAGCACCAGTAAGCTCGGCTCGGCTCAGCTCAGCATCAGAGCTCACTCTGTTCTTTCCCTTACGCCCGCATTTCATAACGGTATATGGCACAGCTCCCATATTTGGAGAGGGGAACATAATTCGTAATTCCTCCGTTGATATCGATCGAAAAACGAAAATCCAAAAAATTTCGCTTACATCATTTTTGCATCAAGGGCTCGCTATATACATTTATAAACATTTCATTGAATCCCCCTCAAAGCTCTTTAAGCTTCATCCTTATTGTAACAAAATTATTTATTTAAAATAAATTAAGGATATTTAGGCATCAAACAAACATATCGGTTGTTGGTAAATGCAAATTCAGCGTCCAATCATTCATGCAAATCTTTTTCTCCTCAACATTTCTAACGAACATTATGTGGTTTTCACCCCCCGCCCCCCAAAACTAGGCACCCTGCTGATGGGAACGTCTTTATGGTCGTATTTAATATTTGTCGAACAAGTATCATGTTTGCTGTATGTATTTATTGTAATTTTTTCGAACAACACCAACAACGACAACAAAAGTAAATAACATATAACATGTGTTTTGCTATTCTCTTGTTTCCATTGTTATAACGTTTCACAAGAAGACAACAACAACAACGACAACAACAATGGGGAAATAATAATAAGAAGAAAACATGTCAGTTTGAATAGATATTACAAATATTTGTTGGTTTCTATTTGCATAATGTTGTGTATAATGGTTAAGGACATGCTGCGCAAAATATTTCTCCAGATCCTTCTTCCGCCACCCACTCCTCAGCATTTCCGCTTTATATGCATAAGCAAAAGCCCAGGACTAAGTCCGATTGTCCGAATTTTGTGTTTTTTTTTTAGAAATATTTTTTTTTACTTTAATGCTTCCTTAGTTGTTGAGCCATGTTAAAATCTTCACTAAGCTGTATACGGAATATATTGACTTCTCTATCTTTGTTGAAGTTCTCCTGCTTACTGTTTCTTTTTATTTATTTATTTATTTTTTTTTTTTGGGAAATAGAGGGGGTAGACTTTGTATGCCGGTGGCATAAAGAAGGCAATATTTCCTGGAACTTGTTTATGGCAAGTTGCTGTTATGAAAATTCTTCTCTCTTTCTCTGGGGATCGATATACTATGGATTGGAAATTATTATTTCTTACGTTATACGTTTAATGCATACAATTTGTGTTTGTTCATTATGATATTTTGAACTTTTGACGACTATAGAAACACAATTAAAAAGGGAAGTTTTCTAGGGGAATTTATATTATTTGCTTTAACATATTGTCATAAACTATAGTAAAAACAAGTAAAACGGCGCTAAGTTCGGCCGGGCCGAACTTTGGATGCCCAAAGTTCATCATTCCATTGATCCACCCATCGAAACATTGATCTGAGACCTAGGTTAGGTTTAAGTGGTTGTCTGCCATCATACTCATTTAGACGTTTTCGCCCATTGTGATACCACAGGAACAGAGGAAGGAATATGCCTTCTACTTCCTACCGTTGAACCTCCCATATAAAACGATCTCCTGATTTTTATCCGATTTGGTCGAAATTTTGCTAAATGACTTCCACTATGGTATCCAATATCCAAGAATGGCCTGAATCGGTCCATAACCTGATATAGCTTTAATTCTATGCCAAATTTTATCTCTTATACCGGACAAAGAACTCTACAAATGCGATCAATGGTGGAGGGTATATAGGATTCGGCCCGGCCGAACTTAGCACGCTTTTACTTGTTCCTTTACTACTTTTGTTTGCTACATCGTCACAATGGGCCAGACTTGCCTCCGAGTGTACTAAACAACAACCATACAACATCCAGCAGACGAAATTTCAAATCAGTTAGAATTGACGAAATTTCTGATCGTTTCTTCGATATACCATGCAAGCAACACAAAAACGGCTTGCTTTTACTACAGAACCAAAAACTGGAATAATGTGGAATTTAGATTCCTAATCCAGGTCTCGTCTCCAATTTTGGGTCACCACTGCCGACTTAAGTCTAATCGTACTGAAATACAGTATCGGCCGTACAACTGTCGACAAAGCAAAGTAGTGAAGCACATTTACCACCTCCAATACTAACACAAAATACGTCCTGGATATTGCTTTTACTAGATACGGCCACATGTAAATTGATTTACTGTATTGTGCACCTAGTAGGCTCATTATTTCGCTAGTTTTACCTTCATACGAATATAAAACAATTTTGATTTTGTTGGAATTACTTGGGTCGCCCAAAAAGTAATTGCGGATTTTTCATATAGTCGGCGTTGACAAATTTTTTTACAGCTTGTGACTCTGTAATTGCATTCTTTCTTCTGTCAGTTATCAGCTGTTACTTTTAGCTTGCTTTAGAAAAAAAGTTTAAAAAAAGGATATTCGATTAAAGTTCATTCTAAGTTTTATTAAAAATTTATTATTTCTTTTAAAAAATCCGCAATTACTTTTTGGGCAACCAATAATATTCACAGCAGTTTATGTATACCTTGTATTGTTTTCTTCAACTGCATTTTTAACTTACCTGGAAAGATAAAGAAATTGAAAAAAAATATGATTAGTAATAATAAAAGCTAAAATGTGATAGGGAAGGCATTTTCTGTTGTATACGAGTGGTAGGCGAGTATCTATAAACAGCGCGCAGTGTTCCACGATTGAATGCTTTAGGACAAATGTCCATAAATACGGCTCTAACTGAAACCTTTTAGTTCTGAAATAGTTGGTTGTAGACAAGAATCAAACAATTTTTTTTGCATTTTACTCCGTGAAATAGAGTGGAGGATTTTTGAAAAAATTAAAATTTTTTAAATTTTGCCTTTTGTCATCTTGCCTGTTTATAATTCATCGCTATATCGATTTCTGATCCTTAACTACAACTTCAAGAGAACTAGATACTGACCTGGAGCTTTTTTCCAAAAGCAAAAAAAAATCTTGAACGGGCGAAATCATCTCATATTGGTCTTAACTTCAACTGTGGTACAAAGTATTATAACTTTGCGCATCTGTTTGCGACATTGAGAATACCTAGTGACTGACAAATTCATTTCTGATTCGATTAACCATGTCTGTCTGTCTAGTATCAGTGGTAAAGTTGTTTGAATTGTCTAATTGTAGTAAAATTTTCTATTTACAACCTAGTTTTTGAGCCAATGATACGCCGCTATTCCTTGGTCTAAATCTGCATCCGATTTGTGCTATTAGAGCAATCACACGTGAAATCGACTTGCCGCACTATGAGTTATGCCCAGTCTTGTTGTGTGGCCCTTCTTATATTTTGGAAAATAGCTTTTGTTTAGTTTTGGAAAAGTCTGTCAACATAAACTTCCTTGTTATACCCACCACCGTAGGAAAGGGGGTATATTCATTTAGTCATTCCGTTTGCAACACATCGAAATATCAATTTCCGATCCTACTATGTATACATATTTCGGATCATCGTAAAATTCTAAGACGATTTAATGATGTCCGTGTATATGTCCGTCAGTCTGTACGTTTGTCCGTCCGTCCGTCTGTTGTTATCACTTTAGAGCCTTCAAAAATAAGATATTCAGCTGAAATTTGGCACAGATACGTCTTTTTGATGTGCGCTGGTTAGTTCTCGAACGGGCCAAATCGGACCATATTTCGATATAACTGCTATATGGACCGATTTTCCGATAAAGGGTCTAATGCCCATAAAATCTTTAATTTTCATTCGATTTCGCTGAAATTACAAACAGTGAGTAGCTTAAGGCTTCCCGACAACTGACCCAAATATGGTTCAGATCGGATTATATTTAGATATAGCTACCATATAGACCGATCTCTCGATAAAGGGTCTGAAGACAATAAAAGCTTTATTTATTACCCAATTTCGATGAAATTTGCAACAGTGTGTTATTTTAAGCCTCCCAACATCTGACCTGGTTATGCTTCAGATCGGATTTTATTTAGATATAGCTGCCATATAGACCGATATACCGATTAAGGGTCTGAAGCCCATAAAAGCTTTATTTTTTATCCGATTTCGCTGAAATTTTAAATACAAAATTCAATAGTGACTCATATTTAATAGACCACTCAAAGTCCATGCCGAATTTGTGTGCATAAGTTATCTATTGGGTTGCCCAAAAAGTAATTGCGGATTTTTTAAAAGAAAGTAAATGCATTTTTAATAAAAGTTAGAATGAACTTCAATCAAATATACTTTTTTACACTTTTTTTCTAAAGCAAGCTAAAAGTAACAGCTGATAACTGACAGAAGAAAGAATGCAATTACAGAGTCACAAGCTGTGAAAAAATTTGTCGACGCCGACTATATGAAAAATCCGCAATTACTTTATGGGCAACCCAATAATTTTCAACAGATTGTGGCGAAAGGGGGTTTACATATACACCCGAGGTGGTGGGTATCCAAAGCTCGGCCCGGTCGAACTTAATGTCTTTTTATACCCACCACCGAAGGATGGGGGTATATTCATTTTGTCATTCCGTTTGCAACACATCGAAATATCCATTTCCGACCCTATAAAGTATATATATTCTTGATCAGCGTAAAAATCTAAGACGATCTAGGCATGTCCGTCCGTCTGTCCGTCTGTCCGTCTGTCTGTTGAAATCACGCTACAGTCTTTAAAATTTGAGATATTGAGCTGAAATTTTGCACAGATTCTTTTTTTGTCCATAAGCAGGTTAAGTTCGAAGATGGGCTATATCGGACTATATCTTCATATAGCCCCCATATAGACCGATCCGCCGATTTAGGGTCTTAGGCCAATAAAAGCCACATTTATTATTTTGCTGAAATTCGGGACAGTGAGTTTTGTTAGGCCCCTCGACATCCTTCGTCAATTTGGCTCAGATCGGTCCAGATTTGGATATAGCTGCCATATAGACCGACCCTCCGATTTAGGGTCAAAGGGCCATAAAAGCCACATCTTTTATCCGATTCCACTGAAATTCGGGACAGTAAGTTGTGTTAGCCCCTTCGACATCCTTTGTCAATTTGGCCCAGATCGGTTCAGATTTGGATATAGCTGCCATATAGACCGATCCTCCGATTTATGGTCTAAGGCCCATAAAAGCCACATTTATTACCCGATTTTGCTGAAATTTGGGACAGTGAGTTTTGTTAGGCCCTTCGATATCCTTCGTCAATTTGGCTCAGATCGGTTCAGATTTGGATATAGCTGCCATATAGACCGACCCTCCGATTTAGGGTCTAAGGGCCATAAAAGCCACATCTTTTATCCGATTCCACTGAAATTCGGGAGAGTGAGTTGTGTTAGGCCCCTCGACATCCTTTGTCAATTTGGCCCAGATCGGTTCAGATTTGGATATAGCTGCCATATAGACCGATCCTCCGATTTATGGTGTTAGGCCCATAAAAGCCACATTTATTACCCGATTTTGCTGAAATTTGGGACAGTGAGTTGCGTTAGGCCCTTCGACATCTTTCTTCAATTTGGCCCAGATCGGTTCAGATTTGGATATAGCTGCTATATAGACCGATTTCTTGATTTAAGGTTTTGGGCCCATAAAATGCTCATTTATTGTCCATGTCGCCGAAATTTGGGACAGTGAGTTAAGTTAAGCTCCTTGACATACATCTGCAATATCGCACAGATCGGTCCAAATTTAGATATAGCTGCCATATAGACCGATATCTAGGTTTTAGGTTTTGGGGCCATAAAGACGCATTTATTGTCCGATGTCGCTGAAATTTGAGACAGTGAGTTTGGTTAGGCTCTTCGAAGTCCTTCTTCAATTTTGCCCAGATCGGTCGAGATTTGCTTCTTTTATGGCCTCAAAACCTAAAACGTAGATATCGGTCAATATGGCAGCTATATCCAAATCTGAACCGATCTGTGCGATATTGCAGAAGTATGTCAAGAGATTTAACTTAACTCACTGTCCCAAATTTTGGCGACATCGGATAATAAATAAGCATTTTATGGGCCCAAAACCATAAATCAAGAAATCGGTCTATATGGCAGCTATATCCAAATCTGAACCGATCTGGGCCAAATTGAAGAAAGATGTCGAAAGGCATAACACAAATCACTGTCTCAAATTTCAGCAAGATCGGATAATAAATGTGGTTTTTATGGGCCTAAGACACTAAATTGGCATATCGGTCTATATGGCAGCTATATCCAAACCTGGACCGATCTGAGCCAAATTGACGGAGGATGTCGAAGGGCCTAACGCAACTCACTGTCCCAAATTTCAGCGAAATCGGATAATAAATGTGGCTTTTATGGGCCTAAGACCCTAAATTGGCATATCGGTCTATATGGCAGCTATATCCAAATCTGAACTAATCTGAGCCAAATTGACGGAGGATGTCGAAGGGCCTAACGCAACTCACTGTCCCAAATTTCAGCGAAATCGGATAATAAATGTGGCTTTTATGGGACTTAGACCCTAAATCGGATGATCGGTCTATATGGCAGCTATATCCAAATCTGGACCGATGTGAGCCAAATTCACGGAGGATGTCGAAGGGCCTAAGACAACTCACTGTCCCAAATTTCAGCGAAATCGGATAATAAATGTGGCTTTTATGGGACTTAGACCCTAAATCGGATGATCGGTCTATATGGCAGCTATATCCAAATCTGGACCGATCTGGCCCAAATTCACGGAGGATGTCGAAGGGCCTAAGACAACTCACTGTCCCAAATTTCAGCGAAATCGGATATAAAATGTGGCTTTTATGGGACTTAGACCCTAAATCGGATGATCGGTCTATATGGCAGCTATATCCAAATCTGGACCGATCTGGCCCAAATTCACGGAGGATGTCGAAGGGCCTAACACAACTCACTGTCCCAAATTTCAGCAAAATCGGATAATAAATGTGGCTTTTATGGGCCTAAGACCCTAAATCGGCCGATCGGTCTATATGGGGGCTATATCAAGATATAGTCCGATATAGCCCATCTTCGAACTTAACCTGCTTATGGACAAAAAAAGAATCTGTGCAAAGTTTCAGCTCAATATCTCTATTTTTAAAGGCTGTAGCGTGATTTCAACAGACAGACGGACAGACGGACAGACGGACGGACATGTCTAGATCGTCTTAGATTTTTACGCTGATCAAGAATATATATACTTTATAGGGTCGGAAATGGATATTTCGATGTGTTGCAAACGGAATGACAAAATGAATATACCCCCATCCTTCGGTGGTGGGTATAAAAAGGATATAAGAAAAGATTTGCTCTGCTATAAGAGCGATATCAAGATATGGTCCGGCTCGCACCACAATTAAATTAAATGTTGGAGACCTGTGTAAAATGTCAGCCAATTTGTATAAGAATTGCGCTCTTTGGGGGCTCAAGAAGTAAAATAGAGAGATCGATTTATATGGGAGCTGTATCAGGCTATAGACCGATTCAGACCGTAATAAACATGTATGTTGATGGTCATGAGAGGATCCGTCGTACAAAATTTCAGGCAAATCGGATAATAATTACGACCTCTAGAGGCTCAAGAAGTCAAGATCCCAGATCGGTTTATATGGTAGCTATATCAGGTTATGAACCGATTTGAGCCTTATTTTGCTCAGTTGTTGTAAGTTATAACAAAACACGTTGTGGAAAATTTCAGTCAAGTCGGATAAGAATTGCGCCCTCTAGAGGCTCAAGAAGTCAAGACCCCATATCGGTTTATATGGCAGCTATATCAAAACATGGACCGATGTAAACCATACATAGCGTAGTTGTTGGAATTGATACCAAACCACTACGTTCAAAATTTCAATAAAATCGGATAAGAATTGCGCCTTCTAGAGGCTGCAGAAGTCAAGACCCAAGATCGGTTTAAATGGCAGCTATATAAAAACATGGACCGATTTGGCCCATTTACAATACCAACTTACCTACACTAATAAGAAGTATTTGTGCAAAATTTCAAGCGGCTAGCTTTACTTCTTCGAAAGTTAGCGTGCTTTCGAATAAGTACAGCTAGCCGACATAAAATATTACGACGATCAAGAATATATACTTTATGGGGTGCCAGGCGAATATTTCGAGTGTTTACAAACAGAATGACGAAATTAGTATACCCCCATCCTATGATGGAGGGTGTAAAAAAAATGAAATAAAATTGAAAAAATCAAAGAATTGCTTGGATTTAACCTAAAATCAAATAACCTATAACAAATTCAACAGAATATATTTATGAAAATAAAACTCACACTCACTCAACGACACATTCGCTTTGTGGCAAATTCGTGTATTCTAACAGTGATTTGTATTCAAAAAGCATTTAGGAAAACACAACACTCAGACTCTGAATCCTCAATGGGAAATGCTAAATGCAAATACTTTGATAGGTATGGTTTATTTTTTTCAATTGAAATAAATTTGAATTTTAACATATCGAAAGCATACAAACCCCAACAACAACGGCGATGAAAAAAAAAAAAAAAAACAGAATCCCAAAACACATACATACCCATTCACATTATTGGTATAAACTAATAAAACTAACAAAAAAAAAAAACTCAAACCAACAAAATGCGCAAGAATGCATTTGGAAGGTAGCGCCAATGTGTGGGTGTGTGTGTGAGTGGGT
This sequence comes from Stomoxys calcitrans, assembly GCF_963082655.1. NCBI lineage: Eukaryota > Metazoa > Arthropoda > Insecta > Diptera > Muscidae > Stomoxys > Stomoxys calcitrans. The sequence continues at coordinate 265,548,292 of NC_081552.1, read as the reverse complement.
GCGGAGGATAGGTGTATGTGTATGCGTGGGTTTGTGTTTGTTGGAAAGCATAAAAATGCAAAAACAAATACGGTGTTGTGTATGGCTTAAATGCTACACTTGGCAACACGTTAACGTAGCGCACACACACACACACACTCAAACGTAATCAAAACTACAAGAGAAACGATATTATTATGCAAAAACGGATAGGTGTATTTGAGTGTTTTTCAGTGAGAGTGAGTGTGCGTGTGCGAGGTGTTAAATGTATGAGTGTGTGAATTCCATAATGGCTGTAGTAATTTTCGAAACGCTTATCAAATTTTAACACTGCACTACCATAAAATTTGACTTTGTTGGAGTCATTGTCATCTCCCCACATTTTCAGTTTAACCAACATTGGTTTCTTGAGCTGCCACCCAAGCAAAGCACAGATAGAGCAAATGGCAAACTTGTGAAAATATGAAATGAATTCCAGACAAGCATAAAAGTCCCCCTATTCCCGTCTTTTTCAAATGGCAGCACCAAAACGAGATAATAAATTTTTACACTCTTCCCTGCCATACCCACCACCTCACAAAACCAACAGCAAAGAACCAGCAAAAGAAATTGCATTGCTAGCAAGGCAGCCATTGCAACGGTAGCACCCATGTTGCAGCACCGCTTGCTTACGGAAGGAGTCGTGAGTGTTGAAAGCGTGAATTGCTTTTGTTGAAAGTAAAACGGATCACTTGCATCTCATTATTTTGAATTTTTCAAGTGTAAAATAAACGCAATCAGTTTCCTTTTATTTATTGCAAACTCCATGCTTACCAAGTGTCTAAGCAGCTTTGGGGTGGATGAGGACTCAGACTTTAGAAAGTTTTAGTGCCCTTTCCTAAACGAAATGGTAGTGTTAGTACCCCTTCTTAGGGGAATGGATGGTTTTGGTACCCTTTCCTAAGAGAAAGAATGATTTTAGTACCCTTTTCAAGGGCAAAGGATGGGAAAGGGTAGATTAAGTAGGGAAGGGAAGGGAAGGGGAGTTTTAGTGACCTTTCCTAAAAGAAACGATAGTTTTAGTACCCCTTCTTAAGGGAAAGGATGGTTTTGGTACCCTTTCCTAAGAGAAAGGATGGTTTTAGTACCCTCTCCTATGAGAAAGGGAGGTTTTAGTACCCTTTGCTAAGGGAATGAGTGCTTTTAGTACCCTTTGCGAAGGGAAGGGGTGCTTTTAGTATCCTTTTTTCAGATAAGAGTGATTTTAGTGCCCTTTCCTTATTTAAGGGGTGGTTTTAGTACCCTTTCCTATGAGAAAGGGTGGTTTTAGTACCCTTTAGTAAAATAAGGTTATAGTACTCCTTTTTAAAAAGGGTAGTTTAAGTACCACTTCCTAAGATAAAATAAAGTGTAAGTATACATTCCTAAGGGAAAGGGTGGTTTTGGTACCCTTTCCTAAGGGAATGGGCGGTTTTAGTACCCTGTTTTAAGGGAAATGGTAGTTTTAGTACCCTTTCCTAAGGAAAAGTTTGGTATTCGTACCATTTCTTAAGGGCAAGGGTGGTCCTAGTACCCTTTCCTAAGGGAAAGTTTGGCTTTGGTTCCCCTTCCTAAGGGAAAGGGTGGTTTTAATACCCTTTCCTGAGGAAAAAGGTGGTTTTAGTACCCTTTTTTAAGGGAAATGGTAAATTTAGTACCCTTTCCTAAGGAAAAGTTTGGTATTTGTAACATTTCCTAAGGGCAAGGGTGGTCGAAGTACCCTTCCCTAAGGGAAAGTTTGGCTTTGGTTTCCCTTCCTAAGGGAAAGGGTGGTTTTAATACCCTTTCCAGAGGAATAGGGTGGTTTTAGTACCCTTTCCCAAGGAAAAGGATGGTTTTAGTACCCTTTCCTAAGGGAAAGGGTGGTTTTAGTACATTTTACTAAGGTTTTAGTACATTTTACTAAGGTTTTAGTTCATTTTCCATTTCCTAAGGGAAAGGGTGGTTTTAGTAAGCTTCCTAAGGGAAAGGGTGGTTTTATTACCATTTCCTGAGGGAAAAGGTGGTTTTAATACCCTTCCCTGAGGGAAAGGGTGATTTTAGTACCCTTTTCTAATGGAAATTGTGGTTTTAGTACCCTCTCCTAGGAGAATGAGTTGTGTTAACACCTTCTCCTAAGGAAATGAGTAGTGTTAAAATCATTTCCTTAGGGAAAGGGTAGTTTTAGTGCCTTTTTTTGAAGGAAAGAGTAGTTTTAAAACGCTTTCCCAAGACAAAGGGTAGCTTAAGTACATTGTCCTGGGGAAAAACGTAGTTTCGGTGCCCTTTCCTAAGGGAAAGGCTAGTTTTAGTACTCTTTCCTAAAGGAAAGGTAGCTTTAGTGCAATTTCCTAGGAGAAACGGTAGCTTTAGAATCCTTTCTAAAGGGAAAGGGTGGTTTCAGTACCCTTTCCTAAAAGAAAGGGTGGTTTTTGTACCTTTTCCTAAGATAAAGGATTGTTTTCGCTTTTCTAAGGGAAGTGGTAGTTGTAGCAACTTTTCTTAAGAGAAAGGTGGATTTAGTACTCTTTTAAAGGGAAAGGGTGGTTTAAGTTCCCCTTTTAAAAAGGGTAGTTTTAGAACCACTTTCTAAGACAAAATGTAGTTTTAGTACCCATTCTTAGGGAAAAGTGTGGTTTAAGTACCCTTTCCTTAAGGGAAGGGTAGTTTTAGTACCCTTTCCTAAGGGCATGGGTAGTTTAAGTACCCTTCCTAAGGGAATGGGTAGTTTAAGTACCCTTTCTTAAGGGAAACGATGTTTTTAGTACCTTTTTCTAATGGAAATTGTGGTTTTAGTACACTTTCCCTTGGGAAAGGGTTGTATAAGTTTCCTTTTTTAAGGAAAAGGGTAGATTTAGTACTCTTTATAAAGAAATGTTTGGTCTTAGTACCCTTATCTAAGGAAAAGGGTGGTTTTAGTACACTTTCCTAAGGGAAAGTGTGGTTTTAGTACGCTTTCCTAAAAGAAAGCGTGGTTTTAGTACCTTTTCCTAAGAGAAGAGTGATTTTAGTACCCTTTCCTCGGGGAAGGGGTGGTTTTAGTACCCTCTCCTATGAGAAAGGTCAATTTTAATACCCTTTATTAAGGCAAAAAGGTTGCTTAAGTACCCTTTTTTAATGGAAAGGGTAGATTTAGTACCCTGTACTAAGAAAAATTTAGTCTTATTACCCTTTCCTAAGGAAAAGGGTGGGTTTAGTACACTTTTCTTTTAGAAGCCTTTCCTAGCGGAACAAGTGATTTTAGTACCCTTTACTAAGAGAAGAGATGGTTTTAGTACCCTTTCCTAAGCAAGGAGGTGGTTTTAGTATCCTTCCTATGAAAGAGGTTGGTTTTAGTACCCTTTTGCTAAGAAAAAAAGGTTAGTTTTAGTACCCTTTCATTAGGGCAAGGACGGTTTTAGTACCCTTTCCTAAGAGGAGAGGTGGTTTTAGTATCATTTCCTAAGGGAAGAGGTGGTTTCAGTTCCCTTTCCTATGAGAAAGGTACCCTTTTGGTAAGAAAAAGGGTGGTTTTAGTACCCTTTTGATAGGAGAAAGGGTGGTTTTACTACCCTTTTTTAAGGTATTTAGTATCAATTTATTAACATTACCTATACAGGGTGGCTGATGAAAGCCGCTACCAAAAAAAAATGTAATAACTTTTTTTCTATTTAATAATAATAATTTAATAATTAATTTAATTAATTAATTAATTAATTTAATTAATAATAATTTAATAATTAATTTAATAATTTAATTTAACATGAATAAAAGAAAAATGTATTCCATACACCGAAAAAAAAATGTAGCAATATTCATCATTGTAGCAATATTCATCAGCCACCCTGTACAAATATTTGTATAAAACAAGTAAGAGCGTGCTAAGTTCGGCCGGACCGAAACTTATATATCCTCCACCATGGATCGCATTTGTCGAGTTCTAAGCGTGGTATCTCTTTTTAGACAAACAAAGAATATAGAATAAGAACTCTTATGCTATTGGAGCTATATCAAGTTATAGTCCGATTCGGACCATAAATGAATGCTGAACATTTTCGAAGTCATTGTATGATATTTCAGTTCATTCGGATAAGAGTTGTGCCTTATAGGGGCTCAAGAAACAAAATCGGGAGATAGGTTTATATGGTAGCTAAGTCAAGCTATTGATCGATTCGGACCATATTAGACACGTATGTTGAAGGTCATGAGAGAAGCCGTTGTAGAAAATTTCTGCCAAATCGGATGATAATTGCATCCTCTAGAGGTTCCAGAAGTCAAGATGCCAGATCGGTTTATATGGCAGCTATATCAGGTTATAGACCGATTTGGGCCATACTTAGCACAGCTATATATAGTCATGACAAAACACCTCATGCTAAATATCAGTCGAATCGGAGGAGAATTGCGCCCTCTGGAGGCTCAAGAAGTCAAGACCCAAGATCGGTTTATATGACAGCTATACCAGATTATGAACTGATTTGAATCATACTGAACACAGTTGTTGAAGGTGATACCAAAACACCATGTGCAAAATTTCAGTTAAATCGGATGAGAATTGCGCCCTCTAGAGGCTCAAAAATTCGAGATCCCAGATCGGTTTATATGGCACCTATATCAAAACATGAATCGATTTAAACCATACTTTGCGCAATTGTTGGAAGTGGTGCCGAAAAACCACGTGCAAAATTTCAGTCAAATCGCAGGAGAATTGCGCCTTTTAGAGGCTCAAGAAGTCAAGACCCAAGATCGGTTTATATGACAGCTATATCAATACATGAACCGATATGGCCCATTTACAATCCCAATGGACCAACACTTATAAAAAGTGTTTGTGCAAAATTTCAAGCGGATATCTTAACTCCTTCGAAAGTAAGCGTGCTCTTGACAGACAGACGGACGGACGCACGAACATAGCTAGATCGACTTGAAATATCATGACGATATGGTAGATATATGCTTTAGGGGTCTTAGACAAATATTTCGAGGAGTTACAAACAGAATGACGAAATTAGTATACCCCCATCCTATGGTGGAGGGTTTAAAAACACGCAATCAAAATTGCCTAGAAATCACAGCATTCATTCTTTCACCCGCAGCTTGTGCAGTACAGAGAACTTCCCCAAATTTAGAGTATTTTTTCTGTCTACACTGGAAAGGATGAATCATTATTTACATAGCTAAGGGAATCATATTTAGTTTAGACTTATTCCTTGCTGATATATTTGCCTTCTCGTCGCCTCCCCTTTCTCATAGTCACCGTTACATGTTAAGTTCAAGATTATAACTCCCAGGGATCGTCATCACTTTAGGCAATGTCATCATGGGCGAAAACCTTTTTGTTTCCCATCTCCCTCACCTAGATTTGAACTGTTGCCATTTGGCTTATAGAAGCAATGCATACTTCCGCTTGCAGTTGATGTTATAACGGATGTTATGTCTGCATTTAGTCAGAGCACGAGTTGAGTTTAGCGTTTTATATGCAGCTTCCCTGAGTCTGTGTTAGTTTGGCTGTGGAACTACTTCATTCATTTGCCTGCTCTTTGTCAAATTAATTATGGCATGGATGTAATCATTTTGCATGAATCCCAATTTGAACTTGACGAAATCTTACTTTAGCCATAGCACCTAAGGTGGGGGTATTTCTTGAAAAATTTTATAACAAAGTGCATGAGTCATATCTGACCTTATTAGGTGTAAAAGGCTCTAGAGGGCGCAATTCTCATTCGATTTGAACCATACTGTGCTTAGTATGGTTCAAATCGGTTCATAACCTGATATAACTGCCATATAAACCGATCTTGGGTCTTGACTTCTTGAGCCTCTAGATGGCGCAATTCTCATCCGATTTGTTTGAAATTTTGACTGAGGTGTTTTGTTATGACTTCCAATATTTGTGCTAAGTATGACGTAATTCGGTACATAACCTAATATAGCTGCCATATAAACCGATCTGGGATCTTGACTTCTTGAGCCTCTAGAGTGCGCAATTCTTGTCCGATTGGACTGAAATTTTGCACGACGTGTTTTGATATCACTTTCAACAACTGTGCTTAGTATATTTCAAATCGGTCCATGTTTCGATGTAGCTGCCATATAAACCCATCTGGGACCTTGACTTCTTGAGCCTCTAGTGGGCGCAATTCTCATCCGGTTTGGAAGAATTTGTTATGACTTCTAATAACTGTGCCAAATATGGTTCAAATCGATCCATAACCTGATATAGCTGCCATATAAACCGATCAGGGATCATGACCGTCCGTCTGTCTGTTGAAATCACGCTGCAGTCTTCAAAAATAAAGATATTGAGCTGAAACTTTGCACAGATTCTTTTTTTTTGTCCATAAGCAGGTTAAGTTCGAAGATGAGCTATATCGGACTATATCTTGATATAGCCCCCATATAGACGCATCCGCCGATTTAGGGTCCTAGGACAATAAAAGTCACATTTTATTATCCGATTTTGCTGAAATTTGGGACAGTGAGTTGTGTTAAGCCCCCTCGACATATTTCTTTCATTTGGCTCATATCGGTCTAGATTTGGATATAGCTGCCATATAGACCGATCCGCTGATTAAGGGTCATAGGCCAATAAAAGCCACATTTTATTATCCGATTTTGCTGAGATTTGGGACAGTAAGTTATATTAAGCCCCTCGACATACTTTTGCAATATGGGACAGATCGGTTCAGATTTGGATATAGCTGCCATATAGACCGATCTCTCGATTTAAGGTTTTGGTCCCATAAAAGGCGTATTTATTGCCCGATTTCGCCAAGATTTGGGACAGTGAGTTGTGCTAGGCCTTTTGGCATCTTTTTTCAATTTAGCGCAGATCGGTCTAGATTTGAATATAGCTGTCATATAGACCGATCCTACGATTTAGGGACTTAGTCCCATAAAAGCCACATTTATTATCCGATTTTGCTGAAATTCGGGGCAGTGAGTTGTCTTAGGCCCATCGATATACTTCTTTAATTTGGCCCAGATCGGTTTAGATTTGAACATATCTGCTATATAGGCTGATCTCTCGATTTAGGCTTTTGGGCCCATAAAAGCCACATTTATTTTACGATTTTGCTGAAATTCGGTGCAGTGAGTTGTCTTAGGTCCTTCGACATAGTTCTTCAATTTGGCTCAGATCGGTGCAGATTTGGATATATCTGTTATATAGAGCGATCTCTGGATTTAACGTTTAGGGCCCATAAAAGCCACATTTATTAGACCCACTTTAGACCCTTCGACATCTCTCTGCAATTTGGCTCTGATCGGTTCAGATTTGGATATAGATATATAGACCGAATTCTCGATTTTAGGTTTTGGGCCCATAAAAATCGCATTTATTTATTGTAAAAAATAAAATTTTTGGATAAGGATGTCTTATAGAGTGATATCTCTTTAACTTTTTCAGTTCAATTTGTTTCCAATTCCTCCGAATTTGATATTCAAAATATACCAATGGCATAGCAAGGGGGTATTGCTATACATAATTCACGAGTTAACATTGTGATTAAAGTCTTTTACTTATTAAGAAGACCTTCATCTACACCTTAACTCGCTGTATGCGCATCATTAAATAATTAATGTCATCCTTGTCTTTCTCACGTATATGAGAACAAAACCCATTATGAAAGACATATCCATTTAAGTTATTTAAAGGCTTTCCAGAACTTTGCAGGAACTCGGGGAAACCAGCGATTTAAGGCATTAATAATTCACCTTGCATATGCATGCGTATGTGGTGTGGTGGAGAGCAATAAACGTTTAAAGTCATCATGCTTGTATGGGTTAGCTTCGTTGCCGGCATTTATGCTAATTTGCTGGGGGGGGGGACCAGAAAGTGAGGGCTGTGGAGGGGGCCGACAAAGAGAAAAAATTTAAAATTTTCAATTTGCATTTATCACATTTTAGTTGTTGGTTGACATGTAAATTGTATTGCTATTTTAATTCATTACAAAATTTGCTTCAACGAAATTCGGAATTGTTACGGCACGCAATGCTTGGAATGGCCTTTTCTGGGCTTGGGTTATTTGTATCGACATGGCCGCAGCGAATGAGTGATATTCAATTGACCCATGGTCAGTCAGTCATCAGACGCGCCATAGTTCTAGCCAGGTGGCAGGCAAATGTTATTGCTTGCATGGCATTTTGTGGCCCTATGCCATAGTAGTTTGGCTCTCTGCACAAGCCAAAAATAGATAGGCCATAAAATTTTTGCCACGAATAATTAAATTTTGTACCTAAAAATTGAATTGTTTATTCCATGTTAAATGCATACCTCCCCCCCCCCCCCCCCCTCACCAAAAAGGAATAACGCATAAATAAATTAAATATATTAAATACAAGTGAGTAAAATGGCAACATGAATCTAAAGAGTGAGAGAGAGAGAGAACTTACTCCCTAGTTCCATAGGTGTTTGTGCATGCTTGTGCATGTTTGTACACAATGTATGAATGTTTGCTTTAAGCTATGCCAGTAGTGCGTATGAGTGACACCGAATATTTTTGGTAAATTATTCATACGCCGTATGCGTGTCTTCTCTTGAAGCGATAAAACCGTCATTTTCTTATTGAATACAAAATAGGTGGTGGCAATGGTAGGCGGTTTCAAAATTTCACCTCAACTTAGTTGATTAAAATTTGCGGTAACTCTCTTCTTGGGGTTTTTTTTTTTTGCGATTGTCACGAAATTTTATAGGCCCATTTGCATATGCTACTTAAGGAGGTTACCACCGTCAAGGTGTGGCTAAATTGAAAAATCTGTATTTTACACGCAGCATAAAGAGATACTTTCCTAAATGTACAACTTATGAACTATGTTCTAAAAGAATATGAACGGCATTTAAACTTCTTAACGAGGGCGATATGAAGACATTTTCAAGTTATTTCTTATATGGGGAGGTAATAGAAAGATCTAAATCTTTTGAAAATATCTGTTGGCATGGATTAGAGTTTGGCAATATTTAAAATCATTTCCAAACATTGATTATAGAAAACAAGTAAAAAGTCATCAAGTTCGGCCGGGCCGAACTTTGGATACCCACCACCCAACTAACCAGCCTAACTAAACTCACAGTCTCAAATTTCGGCGACATCGGGTAATAAATGAGCTTTTTATGGCCCCAAAATCTTAAACCGAGATATCGGTCTATATGGCAGCTATATCCAAATGTGGACCGATCTAAGCCAAATTGACGAATGACGTCCAAGGGCGAAACACAACTCACTGCTTCAAGTATCAGCAAAATCGGATAATAAATTTGATTTTTATGGGCCTAAGACCCGAAATCGGCGGATCGGTCTATATGGCAGCTATATTCAAATTTGAACCGATCTATGCCAAATTGACGAAGGAAGTCGAAGGGGCTGACACAACTCACTGTCGGAAATTTCAGCAAAATCGGGTAATAAATGTGGCTTTTAGGGGCCTAAGACCCTAAATCGAAGGATCGGTCTATATGGCAGCTATATCAAAATTTGGACCGATCTGAGCCAAATTGGCGAGGAATATTGAAGGGTCTAAGACAACACACTGCCTTAAATTTCAGCAAAATCGGATAACAAATGTGACTTTTATGGGTCTAAGACCCTAAATCGGAGGATCGGTCTATATGGCAGCTATATCCAAATCTCAACCGATCCAAGCCATATAGACGAAGGATGTCGAAGAGCCTAACACAACTGACTTACCCAAATTTCGGCGACATTGGACAATAAGTGTGCCTTTTATGTGCCCAAGACCTTAAATCGAGAAATCGGTCTAAGACGATCTAGACATGCCCGCCCGACTGTCCGTCTGTCTGTTGAAATCACGGTCTAGATTTGGATATAGCTGTCATATAGACCGATCTCTCGATTTAAGGTTTTGAGACCATAAAAAACGCATTTATTGTCCAATGTCGCCGAAATTTGGGTTAGTGAGTTGTGTTAGGACCTTCGACATCCCTCTTCAATTTGGTTCAGATTGGTCCAGATTTGGATATAGCCGCCATATAGAGCGATCTGCCGATTTAGGATTTTAGGTTTATAAAAGCCACATTTATTATCCGATTTTGCTGAAATTTTAGGACAGTGAGTTGTGTTGAGCTTTTCGACATCTTTCGTCAATTTGGCTCTGATCGGTCCAGATTTGGATATAGCTGCCATATATACCGATCCTCCGATTTAGGGTCTTGGGCCCATAAAAGCCACATTTATTATCCGATTTCGTCGAAATTTGGGACAGTGAGTTTACTTAGGCCCTTCGACATTATTCGTCAATTTGGCTCAGATCGGCCCAGATTTGGATATAGCTGCCATATAGACCGATCCTCAGATTTAGGGTCATAGGCCCATTAAAGCCACATTTATTATCCGATTTTGCGGAAATTTTGGACAGTGAGTTTACTTAGGCCCTTCGACATCTTTCTTTAATTTGGCCCTGATCGGTTCAGATTTGGATATAGCTACCATATAGACCGATCTCTCGATTTAAGGTTTTGGGCCCATAGAAGGCGCATTTATAATCCGATTTCACTAAAATTTAACACAGTGACTTATGTAAGGCTTTTCGATGTACATGTCGTTTATGGTTCAGATCGGTTTATTTTTAGAGGAAGCTACTAAAAAGTTTAAAATGTTGTTATACACAATTGCACAATGGCTTGTACCTAATAGTATTTGATTCAAATCGGAATATATTTCGATATAACTGCTATGGGGTATGCCCCTATGCATGTTTCACTGGATTTTGACGATAAGTGGTTTACATATATACCTGGATATCCACAGTTCGGCCCGGCATAACTTAGTGCCTTTTTACTTGTTGTTTAATTGATATACTCTATTAGTTTATGCATCCCATATTACATAAAACCTTAAGTCAGATTTTTAAAATATCCTTCAATTGATGACATTAAAAGCTTTTGCCTGCAATACCAAAGAACAATATTTTTCATTGAAATAACATTTTTTATTTTGTATACCCTATTCAGGGGAGCTCAAGTTGACAGAACCCTAAATCAACCAACAAATTAATAGTTTCAAATCCTTTTGGCAAAACACAAACACTACAAATGAAATTCTCCACTCGGCAGAGTTGAATACATAAAATAGAAAAAAAGATAGAAAAAAGTATGAACGATAGAATGTCCAGCACTCACTGGCGTACCGACCGACAATGGCAACAAATCAACAAAAGTGGCTTAAAAATATATAAATTCTGGGCAAACCTAAAAGGCTTTTATATTCCAATATTTTTGCTTCTCGTTCTTTTTTTTTTTGCCAGGCAACATATTTCAAAGTCATCTCTCTAAAACGCCGACACACATACAACGGCAACAACCACAGGCTGTGCTAACAAAAGCACCAAAGGATGGATAGATAGATAGACAGATAGTTAGTTAGACAGTAACTATTCGGGCAAATGGCAACACCACCAATGGCAACATAAGTAACAACCCCAGGAAATGGACACCACAACCAGAATAGCCATGGACTAATACCACGACCATCACAACAATGGGCTCTCCTCCAATGTATGGTCATTTGCAGACCAAGGTAGCGGAAGGCAAGGGGGTTGATGAAAAGCTGCTCCGACACATTCCAACTATTTGGAACAAAACAATCCCCAAATAAAGGATAGTTATTTTTTCTCTCTAAATGGAATGTTTTAATAATGAAACAAAAGCAACAATAAAAAATAACACCGAGGGGTAGTTCAAGGCTTTCCTTTTTTTTTTTTGGGTTGCCGCACCAAGCTCTAAAACATAAACCAATAACAACAGCCTAGTGAGAAGAAGAAGGAGACAAAAAGAAGGCAAACGAGTTGCAAGTAACGAAGTAGATTTGTGGACACAAATCTTAGTGCGCTGTGTTGTGGTTTGGAGTGTATCACACAAAAAGCCAATGTTTGCCAGGAGATTAACTAAGCTTGAATGCCTGGTCAAAGTAACCGCATCGTCCCTAAAACACACAAACACACACACACACACACACACATGCATACATATACACTCATAGGGAAATGGAGAAGCAGCCTAGTAGCCATTGTATTATCCACAGACCCCCCCGCATGGAAATGAAATGAAAACAACGGAGAAATTAAATGCATATACGCAGGGGCGTACAAAGGCAATTTTACCAAAGGGAGAGAACAACTTCACTAGGGTAGTAAGCCCAGATAGAAGCGTGGCACAAATGGTTTAACTGGAATTATATTTGGAGCTGACATACAGGATGATCGTACCATACAAACAAGTTTTTAGCCAATATAAGCTGTATTTAATAAGCAATTAAGCTGAAAGTTGAAACCGCCGCATAGTGGGATAGAATCGAAAAAAATTAAATTATGCCATTTAAGAACGGATGGAGAAAACTCTTTTTAATTTGAAATGGATAGAGCTGAGGTTCTATGAACCATGTGCCAACTTACATGAGAAAAATTTCAAGGCCTTAGATGATCTCGGCATCTCTTGGTAAAGTCCTGGAAGTTACACCTCGGCAATTTGAAAATTTTTGGGGCTGCCAAGTGCTCACTTGTTATTAGATTTCCAAAAATCTTTTTTTGCTAAACAGTGCCAAAAAAAGACTACAAAAATGGTTGCTCGAGGTTTACAATATTTCTACTGGTTTCGTGGATATTCGACTTTTAATTTTTGTTTTTTGAAATTTTGGTCGAGTTTGGCTTTGTAATTTGGAATATATGAAAGTATTTGTGATTCAATTTTCATTTGGAATGGATTGATGACAAAATTTACAATGACGTAGCTGCAGTATGTGGAAGTAAACAAATGTGAACAAGCCTGAACTTTGGATACCCACCACCACGGGAATATATGTAAACAACCATTCATTAAAATCCGGTGAAAATTGCATACCTTATGTCGCATAGCAGTTATATCGAAATATGTTATAAGTCACTGTGTCAAATTTCAGTTAAATCGGTTTATAAATTCGCCTTTTTAGGGGCCAAGACTTTAAATCAAGATATCGGTCTATATGGCAGCTATACCCAAATCTTGATCGATCTAGACCAAATTGCAGAAATATGTGGAGGGGTTTAACTTAACTCTCTGTCCCAAATTTCGGCAACATCGGACAATAAATGTGCCTTTTATGGGCCCAAAACATTAAATCGAGAGATCGGTCTATATGGCAGCTATATCCAAATCTGGACCAATCGGAGTCAAATTAAAGAAGCATGCCGAAGGGCCTAACACAACTCACTGTCCCAAATTTCGGAGATATCGGACAATAAATGCTCTTTTTATGGGCCCAAGACCCTAAATCGGCGGATCGATCTATATGGCAGCTATATCCAAATCTGTACCGATCTATGGCATATTGCAGAAGTATGTAGAGGGACTTAACCTAACTCACTATCCCAAATTTCGGCGACATCGGACAGTAAATGCGCCTTTTAGGGGCTCAAAACATTAAATCGAGAGATCGGTCTATATGGCAGCTATATACAAATCTGGACTGATCTGAACCATATTTAGAACAGGTATCAGGAGGCTAAAAGTAACTCACTGCTCCAAATTTCAGCGAAATTGGATAAAAAATAAAGCTTTTATAGCGTTCAGACCCATTATCGGCAGATCGGTCTATATGGCAGCTATATCTAAATATAGTCCGATCTGAACCATATTTACTACGGGTCTCAGGAGGCTAAAAATAACTCACTATTCGAAATTTCAGGGAAATCTGAAAAAAATTAAACCTTTTTTGGCCTTCAGACCCTTTATCGGCAGATCGGTCTATATGGCAGCTATATCTTAATATAGTCCGATCTGAACTATATTTACATCAGATGTCAGGGGGCTTAAATTAACCTACCGTTTTCAATTTCAGCGTTTTCAATTTCAGCGGTAATAAATGAAGCTTTTATGGCCTTCAGAACCCATATCGGGAGATCGGTCTGCATGACTGCTATATCTAAATAAAGTCCGATCTAAACCATATTTACGTCAGCTGTCAGGAGCCTTGAGATAACGCACTATTTAAAATTTCAGCGAAATCGGACAATAAACAAAGCTTTTATGGCATTCAGACCCTTTATCGGGAGATCGGTCTATATAGCAGCTATATCTAAATATAGTCCGATCTAAACCATATTTGGGTCAGTCGTCGGTAAACCTTTAACTACACCCTGTTTCAAATTTTAGCAAAATCGGATGGTTATGGGCATTAGACCCTCGGTGTATATAGCAGCTATATTCAAATATGGTCCGACCTGGCCCGTTCAAGAACTTTACCAGCGTGCATCAATGAGACGTATCTGCGCCAAATTTCAGCTCAATATCTCAATTTTGAAGGCTCTACAGTGATTACAACAGTGGGACGGACAGACGGACGGACGGACAGACGGACAGACGGACAGACGGACGGACGGACAGACGGACAGACAAACGGACGGACAGACGGACGGACAAACGGACGGACAGACTGACAGACGGACGGACGGACAGACGGACGGACAGACGGACGGACAGACGGACGGACAGACGGACGGACAGACGGACGGACGGACAGACAGACGGACGGACAGACGGACGGACTGACGGACTGACGGACGGACGGACGGTCGGACAGACGGACGTACAAACGGATTGACAGACACACAGACATTGCTAAATCGTCTTAGAATTTTACGACGATCCGAATCATATGTACTTTGTAGGGTCGGAAATTGATATTGATCCTTGTTCGTTTCCTAGAAGCTTCATTTTTTTGCTACTTTGACAGAAGTTTGGTATGTAGAATAAAATATTGCCCTCCTAGTTAATTTATTTTGCATAAAATTTAAGCAGATTTCTAGATGGTGGGTTCCCAAGATTCGGCTCTGCCGAACTTAGAACACCTTCACTTATTTTCGTTATCTTTGATTGCATATACAGATAACTTCTTTTACCTATAAAGAGATGCCGGGAAAATAACTTGACAAATGCAATCCATGGTGTAGGGTATATAGGATTCGTCTCAGCCGAACTTGGCACGCTTTTACTTGTTTTACTTCATATGTCCCCTAAAAGCATGCACTAATTTTTGCACCAAACAATATTTGTAGCCTCAACAACAAATTTACAAAAAATGCAGATTCTGAAAACATCTTTGCCCAAAATGGCTGCTTTTGGGATTTTTGTAAAAAATCGAACGGAATTAATTTTTAGAGGTTAAAAGCCACTTTTATCTGCACCACAGTGGCGCAGAGGTTTGCATTTCCGTCTATGATGCCGAAGGCCTGGGTTCAAATCCCGGCGTGAACATCAGAAAATGATTCAGCGGTGGTTATCCCCTTACAAAAACTATCTACATTTGTGAGGTATCTCACCAAGTGGTGTCGGTCTCCGTTCGAACTCGACATAAAAAAGTAGGCCCCTTATCGTTGAGCTTAAACTTTAATCGGACTGCACTCATTGATACGAGAAAAGTATCGCCTGTTCCTTAATGGCATGTTCATGGGGAAAATTTGCAGCTTTCATTTGAAACTCGATTTTAATCCTTTACTCAGGTTCAATTATTCATTCAAAAATCGAAGCTTTTTTTCCTAAGCAATTTATCACCCACCATTGTTGCGCCTATGCATATGCAATTCACAAGCCAGCTTTGCCAAACCAAACACCACACACAAACACTGGCACTAAAGACCTCCTATGGTGAAGCAAAAGAAAAACTATCGGCATTAGCTGTTAAAACAACAACGAAACCACAAAATTTAACTAAAATGAAGATAGCTCAAAAAAAAAGTGAAGGGGGGGAGGAAAAAAAAGAGCGGGCCAACACCAGACTAGACCAGTGGAGTGGACTAGAAGAGAACGAAGGCATGCCAACAAAAAATCCAATGATTGGATTTAGCCCTACAGTAACAACGTGTATTAAATATCAGTATCGTTAGCAGACAAGGATCAGCTTCTGCTCTTATTGCGCTATCCTCCAGCACCATGTCATGGCCATTCCTTGTGTTTCCTTTTCCTTCTTCTTTCTGTGCTATATTCCTGGTAGTAATATGTCAAAGTGTAATTTGTTCCCCACCAAAGCCATAGGAGATAACAAAAGCAGCCGATTGGCAAAGCCATAAGGAGGGGAAAAATATGCAAAAGAAATTCCCTGCAAATACCAGACGTTTACAAGATAATTAATGTATGAATGCAGTTTTTTCTTTCTCGTGAGCCTTTCAAAGGATTTCACAAGATTTACTATTTTTTGGTTTTCTTTTGCCTTTCTCCTGCATTTTCGTTATCCTTGTTTGCACATCACTCTTTGTTTTTGATAGTCGTTTGTTTTTTTTTTCTTAGGTTTTTTTTTTGGGGTAGCACGATGAGCGCAAAACTTATTAGCTGCACTTTGGCGTCTAAGTGATAAATTAGTTTTTAAAGTAATTAATGATGGACGTGATGGCTAGGAACAAGAAACACAAAACCAAGTCAAGAAATGCTGCCTTAAACAGAAGGCCCAGGCAAAATTTTTTCTCAGCCATGGCCTGATAAGCATAAATCGTCCTTTCTCTTCAGCCACATCTCCATAGTCAGTGGTATTGCATGGAGCCATAAACTTGCTCAGGCCATGCTGGTGGATAGATAGAGACAAAAATTTAATAACTTTATGATGTGGAAATGCAAAATCATAATTTGTACAAGAAAATGCAATAAGGAACTGCTTTCTAGTAGCCATAACAATGAGAACTTTCGGCATTAATTTAAGAGTAAACATTTTTAGAAGAAATATGCCTTAAAGATCGAGTATCGTCCGTCTGTCAATAGCAGAGCTTTGAACTCGGGGTCGAAGAACATATCTGGAATCAGAGTGCGAATCAAAGTTGAGCAAAACTTGGCTTCACTTTCCGACTGAGACTTCAAAATTTCGACACAAAACTTAATAAAGCCTTAAAATAGGTTTATTTGACAGTTCTATTAAGGAAATCTGTCAAATAAACCTATAACAAATCTATATTAAGTTTTGTGAATACTGCAGTAACATTCCCATGAACATTCCCTTAAGGAACCGGTTTTACTTCTCTCATATCAATGAGTGCAGTACCATGAAAATCTTAAACCTCAATGATAAGAGGCCTACTTTTGATAGACGAGTCCGAACGGCAAAAATGCCGCATAGCGATCTCACTTGGTAGAGAAGTTGTAACGTGGCAGGATACCCCTCAAATGTAGCCGGCAGTAAGATTTGCGCTCTAGGGGCTGAAGAAGTAAAATAGGGAGATCGGTTTATAGGGGAGCTGTATTAGGCCATAAACCGATTCATGCCATATTCGACACGTATGTTAAAGGTCATGAGAGAAGCCGTTGTACAAAATTTCAGCCAAATCGGATAATAATTGCGCCCTCTGGTGGCTCAAGAAGTCAAGACCCCAGATCGGTTTATATGGCAGCTATATCAGGTTATAGGCCGATTTAAACTATTTTTAGTACAGTTATTGAAAATCACAACAAAACACCTCATGCAAATCATTCACCCAAATCGGATAATAATTGTGCCCTCTAGAGGCTAAAGAAGTCAAGACCCCAGATCGGTTGATATGGCAGCTATATCAGGTCATGGATCGATTTGAACTATTCTTAGAACAGTTGTTGGAGGTCATAACGAAACACGTCATGCAATATTACAGCTTAATCTGATAATAATTGCGCTTCCTAGTGGCTCAAGAAGTCAAGATCCCAGATCGGTTTATATGGCAGATATATCAGGCTATAGTCCGATTTGAACTATTTCTAGCACAGTTATTGAAAGTCATAAAAAAACACCTCATGCAAAATTTCAGCCAAATAGGACAATAATTGCGACCTCTAGTGGCTCAAGAAGTCAAGACCCCAGATCGGTTTTTATGGCAGCTATATCACTTTATGGACCGATTTGAACCATTCTTAGTACAGTGGTTGGGGGTCACAACAAAACACTTCATGCAAAATTTCGGCTAAATCGGATAATAATTGCGCCCTCTAGTGGCGCAAGAAGTCAAGACCCCAGATCGGTTTATATGGCAGCTAAGTCAAACCATGGACCGATTTAAACCATACTTGGCAAAGTTGTTGAAAATCATAACAAAACACTTCATGCAAAATTTCAGCCAAATTGGATAATAATTGCGCCCTCTAGTGGCGCAAGAAGTCAAGACCCAATATTGGTTTATATGGCAGCTATATCAGGTTAAGGACCGATTTGAACCATTCCTAGTACAGACCCATAAAAGCCACATTTATTATCCGATTTTGCTGAAATTTGGGACAGTGAGTTGTGTTGGCCTTTCGACATCTCTCTTCAATTTGGTTCAGATCGGTCCAGATTAAGATATAGCTGCCGTATAGACCGATTTCTCGATTTAAAGATGTGGGCCCATAATAGGGGCATTTATTGTTAGATGTCGCCGAAATTTAGGACAGTGAGTTGTGTAAGGCCCTTCGACAATCTTCTTCAATAGGGCCCAGATCGGTCCAAATTAAGATATAGCTGCCATATAGACCGATCTCTCGATTTAAGGTTTTGGACCCATAAAAGGCGCATTTATTAACCGATGCCGCCAAAATTTGGAACAGTGGGTTGTGTTAGGCCGTTCGCCATTTTTCTGCAATTTGGTTCAGATCGGTTCAGATTAGGATATAGTTGCCATATAGACCGATCTCTCGATTTAAAGTTGTGGGCCCATAATAAAGGCATTTATTGTTCGATGTTGCCGAAATTTAGGACAGTGAGTTGTGTAAGGCCCTTCGACAATCTTCTTCAATAGGGCCCAGATCGGTCCAAATTAAGATATAGCTGCCATATAGACCGATCTCTCGATTTAAGGTTTTGGACCCATAAAAGGCGCATTTATTAACCGATGCCGCCGAAATTTGGAACAGTGGGTTGTGTTAGGCCTTTCGACATTTTTCTGCAATTTGGTTCAGATCGGTCCAGATTTGGATATAGCTGCCATATAGACCGATCTCTCGATTTAAGGCTTTGGGTCCATAAAAGGCGCATTTATTAACCGATGCCGCCGACAGTGGACTGTGTTAGGCACTTCGACATTCTTCTTTAATTTGGTTGAGATCGGTTCAGATTTGGATATAACTGCCATATAGACCGATCCCCCGATTTAAGGTTTTGAACCCATAAAAAGCGCATTTATTGTCCGATGTTGCCGAAATTTTGGTACAGTGAGTAACGTTAAACCCCTTGACATACTTCTGCAATATGGTACAGATCGGTCCAGATTTGGATATAGCTGTCATATAGACCGATCTCTCGATTTAAGGTTTTGGGACCATAAAAGGCGCATTTAATATCCGATGTCGCCGAAATTTGGGACAGTGAGTTATGTTAGGCTCTTCGACGTCTTTCTTCAATTTGGCACAGATCGGTCTAGATTTGGATATAGCTGCCATATAGACCGATCTCTCGATTTAAAGTTTTGGGCCCATAAAAGGCGCATTTATAGTCCGATGTCGCCGAAATTTGGGACAATGAGTTGTGTTAGGCCCTTCGACAATCTTCTACAATTTGGCCCAGATCAGTCCAGATTTGGATATAGCTGTCATATAGAACGATCTTGGGTCTTGACTTCTTGAGCCTCTAGAGGTCGCAATTCTCGTCTGATTTAAATGAAATTTTGCACATAGTGTTTTGATACCACTTCCAACTACTATGTTTAGTATGATTCAAATCGATTTAAAACCTGATATAGCTGCCATAGAAACCGATCTGAAATCTCGACTTCTTGGGCCTCTAGAGAAACGATCAATAGCTTGATACAGCTGCCTACAAGGCGCAATTCTTATCCGAATGAACTGAAATTTTACACAATGACTTCTACAATGTTCAGCATTCATTTATGGTCGGATCGGACTAAAACTTGATATAGCTCCAATAGTAAAACAGTTCTTATTCAATATTCTTTGTTTGCCTAAAAAGAGATACCGCGCATAGAACTCGACAAATGCGATCCATGGTGGAGGGTATATAAGATTCGGTCCGGCCGAACTTTGCACGCTCCTACTTGTTATCTTTTCCCTATGGAAGTTTTTCGAATTTGGTATTCAACCTCTGTTGACCCCCATACAGATGATGCTAGTAAACAATTATCACTTAATTGTTTCCAATAGTAATCAAAGTGAGTATACTGTCTGGCGAACTCTGTATAAGATTAAATGCTCGCATATGCCCTCAAAACTTTACATTATTCAATTATTTTTATTTTTATTGATAATTGCCTTACAAAATACATGCACATATAGATGAAATTGAATTTGCCAATATTTTATTATTATACGTAATGAACATAAGCTTCCCCCCTGGGGAGCTGTAAAAGGGATAAAGGCTATGATGCATACATGCATTATGGCATGTCTAAGTGAATATCTAAGGATGATAATAAAAGACGATTTGTTGTTATTCTTGTTTGTGTTCTAAATGCATGTTTTGTCAACTGTTGTAGTTCCACATTTACCACTCCGCACACTCAAATCTCAATCGAAAGTTTCCTTCCGTTCATTTTGCTTAGCACACAAATCATATACAATGGAAAAATTACTTTGTTACATTTATAAATACAACAAGGACATTTTTTGTATTATCATGTTGCCATCATCAGCACACGATGGAGGCAAGGAGGCAAGGGGATAAGAAAAATATAAAAAAAGAAATCCTCATTGGTTTGTTATTTTGATTATTTGCCTTTGTTTGAGTTGGTATACTTACATGTCTCTATGTGTGTGTGTGTGTGTGTGTGTGCGTATATGGTTGTAGAAATCGAAATGCAATGCCGTTTCTCTTGTCAAGATTAAATTTGATTATATATTGATCAAACAATGTTCCCTGGAATCGCAAAAGGGTTGAACAAAGCCACCAAACAACCCACCATCCACTCGCATTTCACCTACAAACAAGCAAAAATCCCTTCGGATGCATGACTGCCATCCATGCATTACAATTGGAGAATTGTAACACTCAACGTAACAAGAATAGTCAAAATTATTGCTACTGTTTATGATACAAACCAACACAAACGCCCAAACATTCATCTACTCGCACATAAAGAACATGAGTTATAAAGTCTGTACACTAAGAAAAACAAGTAAAAGAGTGCTAAGTTGGACAGGGCCGAATCTTATATACCCTCCAACATTGATCGCATTTGTCGAGTTCTATGCGCGGTATCTCTTTTTGGTCAAACAAAGGATAAAATAAAAGAATTGCTATGCTAATTGAATTGAGCGTTGGAGACCATAGTAGAAGTCTATGTGTAAAATTTTAGCGAAATAGAATAAGAATTGGGCCATTTAGGGGCTCAAAAAGTAAAATAGGGAGATCGGTTTAGAGGGGAGCTGTATCAGGCTGAAGATCTATTCAGACCATATTTGACACGTATATTGAAGGTCTTGGGAGAAGCTGTTGTACAAAATTTCAGCCAAAACGGATAATAATTGCGCCCTCTAGTGGCTCAAGAAGTCATGTCCGTCCATCCAACCGTCCGTCTGTCCAACCGTCCGTCCGTCCGTCTGTCCGTCTGTCCATCTGTCCGTCCGTCTGTCCGTCCGTCCGTCCGTCTGTCTGTCCGTCCGTCTGTCCTTCCGTCCGTCTGTCCGTCCGTCCGTCCGTCCGTCCGTCTGTCCGTCCGTCTGTCCGTCCGTCCGTCCGTCTGTCCGTCCGTCTGTCCGTCCGTCTGTCCGTCCGTCTGTCCGTCCGTCTGTCCGTCCGTCTGTCCGTCCGTCTGTCCGTCCGTCTGTCCGTCCGTCTGTCCGTCCGTCTGTCCGTCCGTCTGTCCGTCCGTCTGTCCGTCCGTCTGTCCGTCTGTCCGTCCGTCTGTCCGTCCATCCGACCGTCCGTCTGTCCGTCCGTCTATCCGTCCGTCTGTCCCTCCATCCGACCGTCCTTCCGTCTAGCTTCAAATTTTGCACAAATACTTCTTATTAGTGTAGGTCTGTTGGGATTGTTAATGGGCCATATCGGTCCATGTTTTGATATAGCTGCCATATAAACCCATCTTGAATCTTGACTTCTTCAGCCACTAGAGGGCGCAGTCCAATCAATAACTTCATATAGTTGCCATATAAACCTATCTTGGGTCTTAATATCTTGAGCCTCTAGAGGGCGCAGTCCTTATTTGATTGCAATGGGATTGTGCACGAAGTATTTTGTTATGACTTTTAACAACTGTGCTAAGTTAGGTTCAAATCGGTCAGTAACTTGATATAACTGCCATATAAACCCATCTTGAATCTGGACTTCTTCAGCAACTAGAGGGCGCATTTTTTCCCGATCGGAATGAAAATTTGCACGACGTGTTTTGTTGTAATATCAAACAACTATGCTAAGTATAGTTCAAATCGGTCAATAACCTGGTATAGCTGCCATATAAACCGATCTGGGGTCTTTTTTCAGCCACTAGAGAGCGCATTTTTTCCCGATCGGAATGAAAATTTGCACGACGTATTTAGTTACCATATTCAACAACTGTGTCAAGTATTGTTCAAATCGATCCATAACTTGATATAGCTGTCATATAAACCGATTTGCGGACTTGATTTCTTGAGCCTCTAGAGGGCGCAATTCTTATCCGATTGGGACGAAATTTTGCACGACGTGTTTCGCTATGACTTCCACCAACAGTGCTAAATTAGGTTCAATGTGGTCGGTAACCTGATATGGCTGCCATATAAACCGGTTTTGAATTTTGACTTCTTGAGCCACTAGAGGGCGCAATTTTAATCCGATTGGAATATGCCATATAGACCGATCTCTCGGTTTTAGGTTTTGGGGTATAAAAAGCGCATTTATTGTCCCATGTCGCCGCAATTTGGTACAGTGAATTGTGTTAGGCCGTTTGACATGATTCGTTAATTTGGCTTAGAACGGTCCAGATTTGGATATAGCTGCTATATAGACCGTACCTCCGAATTAGGGTCTTAGGCCCATAAAAGCCGCAATTATTATCCGATTTTGCTGAAATTTAAGACAGTGAGTTGTGTTAGGCCCTTCGACAACCCTCGTCAATTTGGCTCAGATCGTTCTCGATTTAAGGTTGTAAGCCCATAAAAGGCGCATTTATTGTCCAATGTCGCCGAAATTTGGGACATTAGGTTGTTTTAGGCTCTTTAAGATCCTTTGTTAATTTGGCCCAAATCGGTTCAGATTTGGATATAGCTGCCATATAGACCGATCCCTCGATATAAGGATTTGGGCCCATAAAAGGCGCATTTATTGTCCGATGTCGCCGAAATTTGGGACAGTGAGTTATGTTGAGCCCCTGGACATACTTTTGCATTATGGGACAGATCGGTTCAGATTTGGATATAGCTGCCATATAGACCGATCTCTCGGTTTTAGGTTTTGGGGCCATTAAAAGCTCATTTATTTCCTCAGTGTATAGTATTATTGCTTAGATTCAATTGTACTACCTGCAAGGCAAATATATAAATGGTCTGTATCCCTTGGGCCTACACAAACATATTTGAGAAAATTTCCAATGCCATGCAATGAGTCTGACTCTTGCCACAAAGCAAGGAAACTCGTTTTATGTGCAAGTCTTAAAACAATAAACACTGGTAACAGGCCCTACAAAACACCCATTTAATCTTGTCGTTATTCGTAAACGTCAACAGCTGCAACAAAGCTTTTGTAAAAATCAATTCTTCCAGCTCATATACATTTTCATCATTAGAAAATAAGTCAGAGTTTTGTGAGTAATCCATCCCACCCACTTTTCATTCATTCTTTAGACGGAGTTCATGCCAAATTTTGCATTTATCGATAGTCTCCCATTGCCATAGGCATTTGAAATATCTGGTAAATCATTTTGCTTCCAATTAAGCTGTCCATCAAGCAACGATACATTTGATTCATCGATTACTATGCAACCTGAGTTTGCTTCAAAGTTGCACATCAAACAATAAATCAATTCTTTTGCAACAGTTTAATTGCTGGGAAAAGTAAATGTCTCACAAAAATCCTTTTGTAACTTCAATAAAAAATAGTTTTACCACAGATTGATTATTTCTATTGCAATATTTTTTGGTAGTCCATGATCTATTGATCGGGTTATAGGGCACCTTAGTGCCGTTTAGTTTTCACTTAATGTCAGTTTTACTCTTTCCTTTGGCGTACATCATTACGGTTGCTCTTATTGTGTGTTTAAGCAGGAGCTGCATTTTCATTTTGGTATAATTCGATAAATGTTTATTGTATTTGTATTTGCTAAGTGTGTTGTATTTGTGCTTGCTTGCATTTTGGTTCGCAAATTCCTTACAAATACAATCACCAATATGACACACTTACACAATGGAAGGGCGAATGGGAAATAGTGCTACGAATGTCATGGAATGCATTCAGGACATTTCACATTATTTTGGGACTTAAATGTTACACGAAACTCCTAGCAGCGTGGGTAGTGTAATAAGTTTTCGAATGATTTCCGATGAAAAAAACAAGTAAGACTGGGCTAAAGTTGGGCCTACGACGCTGAACGCCCGGGTTCCAATCCTGGCGAGTTCATCAGAGAAAAACATTTATCAACGGTGGTTTTCCCTGCTAAAGCTGGCAACATTTGTGAGGTACTAGGCATCTAAAAACTTTTCTCCAAAGACGTGTCGCACTGCGGCACGCCGTTCGGACTCAGCTATAACAAGTAAGAAGGCGTTAAGTTCGGCCGGGCCGAACTTTGGATACCCAACACCTCGAGTATATATGCAAACCAACTTTCGTCATAATCCGGTGAAAAATGCATACACTATGCCCCCATAGCATCTTTATCGAAATATGGTCCAAATTGGACAAAATTCGACAATGGTCTAATAAGTAAAAGTCATTGTTCAATTTTGTTGAATAAAATATTGGTCATTTTGGTAGCCATATCCAAATATAGACCGATCTGAACCATACACGACACAGATGTCGAAAAGCCTAACATAAGTCACTGTGTAAAATTTGAGGGAAATAGGATTATAAATGAACCTTTTATGGGGCCAAGACTTAAATCGAGATATCGGTCTATATGGCAGCTATATCCAAATCCGCACCGATTTGGGCCAAGTTGCAGAAAAATGTCGAAGAACCTTACATGCACCTTTTATGGGCTCAAAACCTTAAATCGAGAAATCGTTCTATATGGCAGCTATATCCAAATCTGTACCGATCTGGGTCAAATTGAAAGAGGATGTCGAAGGGATTAATACAACTCACTCTCCCAAATATTGGCAAAATTAGACAATAAATGCACCTTTTATGGGCTCAAGACCTTACATCGAGAGATTGGTCTATATGGCAGCTATATCCAAATCTGAACCGATCTGTGAAATAATGCAGAAGTATGTCGAGAGGCTTAACACAACTCACTGTCCCATATTTTGACGATATCGGACAATAAGTGCGCCTTTTATGGGTCCAAAGCCTTAAATCGAAGGATCGGTCTATATGGCAGCTATATCCAAATCTGGACCGATCTAGGCCAAATTGAAGAAGGATATAGAAGGTCCTAACGGAACTCACTATCCTAAATTTCAGCGACATCGGATTATAAATGCGCCTTTTATGGTTCCAAAAGCTTAAATCGAGAGATCGGTCTATATCGCAGCTATATCCAAATCTGGACCGATCTGTCCAATGTTGTAGAAGTATGTCGAGGGGCTTCACGTAACTCACTGTCCCAAATTTCGACGATATCGGACAATATGTGCGCCTTTTATGGGTCCAAAGTCTTAAATCGAGAGATCGGTCTATATGGCAGCTATATCCAAATCTTTATCGATCTATGCAATATTGACGAAAGATGTTTAAGGGCCTACCAAAACTCACTGTCACAAATTTCAGCAAAATCGGTTAATAAATGTGGCTTTTATGGGCCTAAGACCCTAAATCGGCGGATTGGTCTATATGGCAGCTATATCCAAATATGAACCGATCTGGTCCAAATTGACGAAGGATGTCGAAGGGCCTAACACAACCCACTGTCCCGAATTTCAGCAAGATCGGCTAATAAATGTGGCTTTTATGGACCTAAGACCCTAAATCGGAATATCGGTCTATATGGCAGCTATATCCAAATCTGAACCGATCTGGTCCAAATTGACGAAGGATGTCGAAGGGCCTAACACAACCCACTGTCTCCAATTTTAACAAAATTGGATAAGAAATGTGGCTTTTATGGGCCTAAGTCCCTAAATCAGCGGATCGGTCTATATAGGGGCTATATCAAGATATAGTCCGATATAGCCCATCTTCGAACTTGAACTGCCTATGGTCAAAGAAAGAATCTGTGCAAAATTTCAGCTCAATATCTCTATTTTTAAAAACTATGGCGTGATTTCAACAGACAGACGGACGGACATGGCTAGATTGTCTTGGATTTTTACGCTGATCAAGAATATATGGACTTTACAGGGTCGTAAATGGATATTTCGAGGTATTGCAAACGGAATGACAAAATGAATATACCCCATCCTTCGGTGGTAGGTATAAAAATTACGATGTAAATGCAATATTAGTTGAAATCGGATGAGCATATAGATGGGAGCTGAATCTGAACCAATTTTTTTTTTTTTCAATTGGCTTCGTTTTCCGGCCAAAAAAGATGCCTATGCCAAATTTGAAGACGATTGGATGAAAACTGCCATATGTACTTTTAACCGATGAATTCGGTACAGTGAGTTCTGTTAGATTCTTACATGGCCTTTCTGAATAAGTTGGTGATCGGTTTATGTTTAGATATAGCTGTTATGGGTTCATAACTAATGCTGACATGTGGTTAATATGTATACCCGAGGTGGTGGGTATCCAATGTTCGTCCTGGCCGATCTTGGTGCCTTTTTACTTGTTGTTCTCTTGCGTTATGCCAATTATGACTTGTTACTTTAAGCTAACTAGGTACATTTCCCTTTTCGCTTTTTATTTTCAAATCACATCTTGCCTTTTGGAAAGTCAAGCCAAAACTTTGGCTTGTCCTCCACGATGTCGTGTCGAAATGAGCTCAACTTGCAAACATTTGAACATTGTTATAGTTTTTATGAAATACTCGTAGAAGAATGCAGGAGAAGCAAATGCTGGTACACAAAGCACATACATCAATATTGCCACTAGCAATTGAACACAGCCATTGTTGAACATTGCATGCCTTTGCATTTTCATTCTTCCCTTTTGGTCAATACACGGCCCACTTTGTGAGTTTCCCCTCAATCCCAGAGCCCCTCAATCAGGCCGTTGCAATGGCACCCCATTGCAGTTGGTGGTGTGTCTTTATTTTATGCAAAAGTAATATGCATTAGAAACATTCGACATGCGACCACACACACACACGCACACACAATCTCAGGCATGCATATGTACATGCCACCAATACATAGAATTCCTTTTCAAGAAATGCAAATGTATATGCATTGTACATGTGTGCCTATGTATGTATGCGAAACAATGTATTGTCAAGAAGTCAATCAAATTATTTATGAACACACATTCTCTGTGAGACATACAAACTTTCAATCACACACCCACACACACTTATTTATTCACCCCAATAGAAGAGGAATGAATACAGTCACCATCTCAATGACAAAGGAGATGATGTTAATGATGATGATGATGATGATGGTGATGATAACGATGGCTATGTGAATGATGAAGCAGTAGAATACATAGAAGTGGCACTGGCATTTGAAGTGGAATAAAACCCTGCCAAAGCAACAAAACGACTTTTAATAGACTCTAGAAGACCTTCTTTCTCGGCATCAATATACTCGTACTTGCTGGCACTTCACTTTGCTACCACAAAGAAACTTTTGCTAGTTTATCAATTCAATTGAATTCTGCTCAGATCAATTGGACTTTGTTTGAGGCGACTATCTATATGCTCTTATGAAGCCACCGCTTGTGAAATAGAACTCAAGGGACAATTTTGACATAGTTTATGACCAAGACTTGAATGGGAAAGTTGGAGTAATATGCAATGGGTTTTTGTCTTGTTGTAATTCAATGGCTTGTGGCTGTTGAAATGTAGCTTGGGCTTTCTTGTATTAAAGTGTGTGGTATTTGGAAAGATTTGGGAATATTCTACAAGAAAAAAAAAAATCAGATGAAATTTTCCATAAAAAATCTAATTTTGACAAAAGTTAAGTATTGATGATATTCTGTTAAATATTGATGAAGTGATTTGCACGCCACTTCAATGGGTGACCACCATAAATGAGCTATTACGGATGCTGACAGAGGAGGGATTTGAACCCGTCTAAGGGGTAAGGAACCGAGACTTCAATAAGAAGACTTCGATATCTGACAAAGTAAAATACTTAGGAGTGATCTTGGACGGGAAACTGAGTTGGATATGTCACATTCAGGAGCCTACTGAGAAGGCTCACAGATGTTGGGCACTATCTAACGAGCCGGAGGCCACCGTAGAGCAGAGGTTAGCATGTCCGCCTATGACGCTGAACGCCTGCGTTCGAATCCTGGCGAGACCATCAGAAAAAATTTTCAGCCGTGGTTTTCCGCTCCTAATGTTGGCAACATTTGTGAGGTACTATGCCATGTAAAACTTCTCTCCAAAGAAGTGTCGCACTGCGGCACGACGTTCGGACTCGGCTTTAAAAAGGAGGCCCCTTATCATTGAGCTTAAACTTAAATCGGACTGCACTCATTGATATGTGAGAAGTTTGCCCTTGTTCCTTAGTAGAATGTTCATGGGCAAAATTTGCAAATTATTTGTAACAAGCCGTTGGCTCGAAATGGAGCCTGAATCCTAGGTTGGATTGGCTCTACAGGAGCGTGATTAGACCAATACTTTCTTATGCCTCAGAAGTTTGGTGGACTGCTATGGACCATACAACAGTTTCAGAGAACATGTTGTCTTAGCATAGCCGGAGACGATGAGGACCACGCCCACTAGGGGACTGGAGACTATTCTAGATATCCGACCCATTGACATACAGATTAAGTGTGAGGCAGCCACTGCGGCTATGAGACTTATGAGGCGATGGGAGAATGGATTAAGGATGGGAGCAGCTCATACCAGCGCGGTATAATCGAGGCGACGATAGGAAACCTGGAAGGAAGTAGAGAGGTTTCCGATCGAATACCTGAGATGAACCCTGGAAGTCATGTTGGAGGCACTGCCTCCATCGGCACTGCTGCCATCGGCACTGCTGCCATCGGCACTGCTGCCATCGGCACTGCTGCCATCGGCACTGCTGCCATCGGCACTGCTGCCATCGGCATCGGCACTGCTGCCATCGGCATCGGCACTGCTGCCATCGGCATCGGCACTGCTGCCATCGGCATCGGCACTGCTGCCATCAACACAATCTTGGATTGACGGCACCCTAGTATTGCCATATGGAAGATCATGTTACACAAATGGATTCAAGCTAGAGGACAGAGTGGGCCTGGAGGTCTACATTGAGAACCCAGAGACTGAGGTCTGTTTGAGACTGCCTGACCATAATACGGTCCTGCAGGGGGAGATCCGGGCGATCAAGGAATGCGTGAAGTGGTGTGGCGCTAACGCTAGGACGTCGAATGTGAACATCTTTACCGACAGTAAAAATGCCATAAGAGCAATAACAACCAGGACGGTAAGATCACGAACAGTCCAGGCAGTGTAAAAAGGAGATTAACGCCTTCTCTGGGGATGGCAAAATCCGCATCGTTTGGGTGTTGGGCCATAATGGAGAAAGGGAATATGAAAGGGCAAACGATTTGGCGGTGAAGGCCAGAGGACTGCCGTCAATAAACTTGGTTAAGCCGAAGCCTTTCGGGTCAACGCAGTCCGTGTTAAGGGAGTGGGCGACGAATGCGCATAAAACATTGTGGAACAGCGAAACGGTGGGTAGGACGGCGAAAATTTATTATTACTGAAAGGAAGCAAAAAGGAGGTCAATATAGCTTTTGGTGTCGATATAGACGATATAGACATATCCGTCCGTCTGTGCGTTAAAATCACTCTACAGTCTTTAGAAAAAGAGATATTGTGCTGAAACTTTGCACAGATTCTTTTTTTTTGTCCATAAGCAGGTTAAGTTCGAAGATGGGATAAATCGGACTATATCTTCATATAGCCCCATATAGACCGATCCACCGATTTAGGGTCCTAGGCCCATAAAAACCACATTTATTAGCCGATTTTGTTGAAATTGAGGGAAGTGAGTTTTGTTAGGCCCATGAACATCCCTCTTTAATTTGGTCCAGATCGGTCCAGATTTGGATATAGCTGCCATGTAGACCGATCCGCCGATTTAGCGAATAAGGCCCATAAAAGCCATATTTATTATCCGATTTTGCTGAAAATTGGAACAGTGAGTTGAGATAGACCAGTCTATATCCCTCTTTAATTTGGCCCAAATCGGTTCAACTTTAGATATAGCTGCCATATAGACCGATCCGCCTATTTTGGGTCTTAGGCCCATAAAAGCCACATTTATTATCCACATTCGGTGAAATTTGGAACGGAGAGTTATGTTAGGCCCCTGGACGTCCATCTTCAATTTTGCCCAAATCGGTTGAGATTGGGATATAGCTGCCATATAGACCGATCTCTCGATTTAAGGTTTAGGGCCCATACAAGGCACATTTATTGTCCGATGTCGCCGAAATTTGGGACAGTAAGTTGTGTTAAACCCTATGACATCCTTCTTCAATTTGGGCCAGATCGGTTCAGATTTGGATATAGCTGCCATATAGACCGATTTCTCGATTTAAGGTTTTAGGGCCATAAAAGGTGCATTTATTAACCGATTTCGCCAAAATTTTTGACATTGAGTTAGGATAAACCTTTCGATATTCTTTTTCAGTTTGGTTCAGATCGGTCCAGATTTGCATATAGCTATCATATAGACCGATATCTGGATTTATAGTCTTGGTCCCACAAAAGGCGCATTTATAATCCGATTTCACTGAAATTTGACACAGTGATATATGTTAGGCTGTTCGACATCCGTGTCGTATATGGTCCAGATCGGTTTATTTTAAGATATAGCTACTAAAAAGATCAAAATTTTGTTATACGCTATTGAACAATGACTTGTTCTTATTAGTATTTGGTCCAAATCGGAACATATTTCGATATAGCTGCTATGGGGCATAAGGTATGCATATTTCATCGGATTTTGACGAAAGGTGGTTTACATATATACCCGAAATGATGGGTATCCAAAGTTCGGCCCGGCCGAACTTAACGCCTTTTTCACTTGTTCTTTAAACACTTAGAATCATTTCGAGTTTCTTTTCTGACTTTACATCGATTTGATCACCCCAGTGGTTGACAATGCCATATGCAATGTTTTCCTCTTTTCCCCTCCCATCTGCATATCAAATAGAAAAACTGAAAATACCATCACACTATGTGGGACTTTCCAATACATTTTACTCTCTTAGTTTATTATCTTCTTTTCTTTTTTTTGCGTTCGATGTTGCGAGCAACATTCGTATCGATGCAGAGGGGATTCGTTTTTTGCATGTAAATGGCTTTTATGTGTTTGTATGTCAATTTTGGTGTATTTGTCGAACTGTCTGTTAGTCTGAGACATGGGTGTGTGTGGCCTTGTCGTATAAGAAAATTCAATTTGAAGCCATAAATTCATTTTTGTGTTTCATTAGGACACATACATTTATTAAAATGTGTGGCTGTGACTGCTGGGTACTCCAGCGCAAGAGGATATCTTGAGGTATACATGCATCGCTGGCAAGTGTACTTCTGTGTGTGTATCTGTCATGTCAGACGCGCTTGCATGCGAGAGTGCCTGAGTTTGATAAGTCTTTAGAGTAATAAATGTTTTATTGTCATTACTTAAGATGTAAATTTTGAATGTTGCTCCCCTTACTCCTCCAAGGCACCCTCCTCCTACCCATGCATTGCCAATAGCGACAGCACTTCTTACAATCGAATTGTCTTATTTCTGGGGCTATAGTAAAATATTAAATTATTTTGTATTGAACACAGACACGCACAGCCCCACAGGCATAACAACACTGAGTTTATGACTTCTAAAATAAAAGAAATGTCCTGCAACGGAGAATTCAAAAACAAACACAACCACTCACTCAGAACAACAGAATAAGTGCCATGAAGTCATTGTCTTTATGTTCTGTCACTTACCGGACCAAATTGTTCAAAATAGCTTTTGACATCCTCCAGTGTTGTGGGCGCCGATAGGCCACCCACAAATATTTTCTTCGTTCTCGTCACCATCTGCAAAGACAAAAACAAGAAACCAGGAAACCATGAGAGCACGTACTGCCAGCATATGCATGTGTGTGAAATGAAATGTTTGCTGCATGAAATATGTGATCACATGTTTGAGCTGTATAAAATATTTCTTAATGTTGCCTGTGATTTGCCATACTCGCTAGTTAAGAGATTTTTGTTTTTTTTTTTTTTTTTCTGAAACCAAATATAAATTCATGCCAAATGTATGTCATATTACATGCCGTTTATTTTTGCGAAGGATTTTTATGTGAATGCAATGATGGACATTTTTATTCAGTAGAGATTTTTAGTTATTTTTGGAAATATTTTTAATGGATTTCCCATAATGGTGAAACAATGGAATTGAGTACAAACAAGTAACAGCGTGCTAAGTTCGGCCTGGCCGAATCTTATATACCCTGCACCATGGACCGCATTAAGCGAAATCTAATAAGAATTACGAACTTTAGGGGCTGAAGAAGTAAAATAGGGAGAACGGTTTATAGGGGAGCTGCATTAGGCTATAAACCGATTCATGCCATTTTCTACACGTATGTTAAAGGTCATCAGAGAAGTCGTTGTACAAAATTTCAGCTCAATCGGATAATAATTGCGTCCTCTAAAGGCTCAAGAAGTCAAGACCCCAGATAGGTTTATTTGGCAGCTATATTCGTTTATAAACCGGTTTGAACCATTCTCAGTGCAGTTGTTGAAAGCCATAACAAAACACCTCATGCAAAATTTCAGCCAAATCGGATAATAATTGCGTCCTCTAGTGGCTCAAGAAGTCAAGACCTCAGATCGGTATAGAGGGCAGCTATATTAGGTTATGGACCGATTTGAACCATTCTTAGTGCAGTTCTTGAAAGTCATGAAAAAACACCTCATGCTAAATTTCAGCCAAATTGGATAATAATTGCGTCCTCTAGAGGCTCAAGAAGTCAAGACCCCAGATCGGTTTATATGACAGCTAAATCAAGTTATGGACCGATGTGAACCGTTCTCAGTGCAGCTGTTGAAACTCATAACAAGACACCTCATGCAAAATTTCAGCCAAATCGGATAATAATTGCGTTCTCTAGTGGCTCAAGAAGTCAAGACCTCAAATCGGTTATGGACCGATTTGAACCATTCTTAGTGCAATTCTTGAAAGTCATGAAAAAACACCTCATGCAAAATTTCAGCCAAATCGGATAATAATTGCGTCCTCTAGTGGCTCAAGAAGTCAAGACCTCAGATCGGTATAGAGGGCAGCTATATTAGGTTATGGACCGATTTGAACCATTCTTAGTGCAGTTCTTGAAAGTCATAAAAAAACACCTCATGCTAAATTTCAGCCAAATTGGATAATAATTGCGTCCTCTAGAGGCTCAAGAAGTCAAGACCCCCGATTGGTTTATATGACAGCTATATCAGGTTATGAACCGATTTCAACTACTTCGCACATATGTTGAAAATCATATTAAAACACCTCATGCAAAATTTCATATGGGCCAAAGACCCTAAATCGGCGAATCGGTCTATTCTGTTGAAATCACGCTACAGTCTTTAAAAATTGAGATATTGAGCTGAAACTTTGCTCAGATTCTTTTTTTGTCCATTAGCAGGTTAAGTTCGAAGATGAGCTATATCGGACTATAAATTGATATAGACCTCATAAAGACCGATCCGCCGAATTAGGGTCTTGGGCCCATATAAGCCACATTAATTATCTAATTTCGCTTAAATTTGAGACAGTGAGTTATGTGAGACCCTTCGATGTTCTTCTTCAATTTGGCCCTGATCGGTCCAGATAAGGATATATGGAAATCCTTCGATTTAGGGTCTTAGGCCCTTAAAAGCCTTATTAATTATCCGATTTCGATGAAATTTGGAACAATGAGTTGTCTTAGAACCTTCGATATCCTAAGTCAATTTGGCCTAAATCGGTCCAGATATGGATATAGCTGCCATATAGACAGATCCGCCGATTAAGGGTCTTAGGCCCATAAAAGCCACATTTAATAACCGATTTTGATGAAATTTGGGACAATGAGCTGTCTTAGGCCCTTCGACATCTTACTTCAATTTGGCCTAGATCGGTGTAGATATGGATATAACTGCCATATAGACCGATTTCTCGATTTAAGGTTTTGGGCCCATAAAAGCCACATTTATTATCCGATTTTGATGAAATTTGGGACAGTGAGTTGTCTTAGGCCTTTCGACATTCTACGTCAATTTGGTCCAAATTGGTCCAGATTTGGATATAGCTCCCATATAGACCGATTCTCCGATATAGGGTTTTAGGCCCATAAAAGCCACATTTATTATCCGATTTTGCTGATTTTTTGGACAGTGAGTTATGTTAGGCCCTTCGACATTCTTCTTCAACTTGGTCCAGATCGGTCCAGATTTGGATATAGCTGCCATATACACCGATCCGCCGATTAAGGATCTTAGGCCCATAAAAGCCGCATTTATTATCCGATATTGCTAAAATTTGGGACAGTGAGTTGTGTTAGGCCCTTCGACATCCTACATCAATTTGGCCCAGATCGGTCTAGATATGGATATAGCTGCCATATAGAACGATCCGCCGAATTAGGGTCTTGGGCCCATATAAGCCACATTTATTGTCCGACTTTGATGAAATTTTGGGCAGTGAGTTGTGTTAAGCCTTTAGACATCCTTGGTCAATTTGGCTCAGATCGTTCCAGATTTGGATATAGCTGCCATACGGACCGATACTCCGATTTAGGGCCTTAGGCCCATAAAGGTCACATTTGTTATCCGATGCCGCTGAAATTTAGGAAAGTCAGTTGTCTTAGGTCCTTCGACATCCTTCGTCAATTTGACCCAGATCTATACAGATTTGGATATAGCTGCCATATAGACCGATCCTCAGATTTGGGGTCTTAGGCCCACGAAAGCCACGTTTATTATCCGATTTTGCTGAAATTTGGGACAGTGAGTTGTGTTAGGCCCTTTGATATCCCTCATCAATTTGGTGCAGATCGGACCAATTTTGGATATAGCTGCCATATTGACCGATCTCTCGATTTCAGGTTTTGGACCCATAAAATGCTCATTTATTGTCCTATGTCGCCGAAATTTGGAACAGTGAATTAAGTTAAGCCCCTCGACATAATTCTGCAATATGGCACAGATCGGTTAAGATTTGGATATAGCTGTCATATAGACCGATCTCTCTTTTTAAGGTTTTGGGCCCATTAAAGGTGCATTTATTATCCGATGTCGCCGAAATTCAGGTATACAATTTTCACCGGATTTTGATAAAAGGTGGTTTACGTATATTCCCGAGGTGGTGGGTATCCAAAGTTCGGCCCGGCCGAACTTAACGCCTTTTTACTTGTTAGATATAGCTACTGTTCTTATTAGTATTTGATCCAATTTGGAAAATATTTCAATATAACTGCTATTGGGCATAAGGTATGCAATTTTCACCGGATTTTGATGAAAGGTGGTTTACATATATACCCGAGGTGGTGGGTATCCAAAGATCGGCCTGACAGAACTTAACGCCTTTTTACTTGTTTTTTTTTTTTTTTAAATTAATGTATAGCATTTACCCTTATTTGTTGTTTAGAAGTTCAAACATTTTTTTATGGATTCTATCTCCCTTGGTGTGGGTATTGAAAATCCAAAGTCCTTTAAATATCTACAAACTGGTCACACGCACATTCCCCTCTTAAATCTGGCCACATCAAGCCAAGCGTCAGCTCAAAAAAAACTAAATAATTAAATTTAATGCTATTTCGCAGCTTTTATGAGATGCACTACAAAACAAAGTGAGAGTACTCAACAGCGTCATCATCACAAATTATATTCTTCTCACAATGATATTCGATTTAAAAAAGTTTGTGCGCAAACACTTTTCCCCCTAGACTAGGAGGTGACACTTTAGCACTCAAGTGGGTGAACAAGGCAAAGTATCAAATAACACCAACATCTTGAGAAACTCATGGAGCATTGCGTTTGTCGGGAATCACCACTAAAACGGCGAAACATTTAACAACGTTTCCTTGAATGCTCTACCACTCGTAACGAAAATCAGCAGCAGAGCATCAACAGTGTTAACATGCACATCGTCATTTGTGACAGGTATGTGCAAGTGCATGTGCATGGTGAGATATGTAGAGAGAGAGAGAGAGAGAGAGAGGGGGCGAGCAGAGGTATCAAAAAGTGTTAAAAGAACAAACAGGGAAAATTAAATGCAACCGTATATAAGCTGTCAACAGCTTTTAATTACACACACACACATACACACACTCGCTGTGTTCGTGTGTACACGCACCCCTACATCACGAATAACAAATAAAATATCAACAACAATGTTGCTTGTGTTTACCAGGAAACAAAATTATACACACGAGAACCGCTAGGTACGCTCACTAGTTCACCACTTTCATTTAATGTACCGGTGCACTATGCTCCATAACACCACCATAAACTATGGGATTGCCATCAATGTTAAAGCAAAAGCTTATGATATTCCCAATATTTCGCATGTGAAGAACGGCCAATGATGCGAAAATGTTTGGTGAGATCTAAAATCGTGGTTTCTTCTGCTACCATCTAGCCAGCCCATCAAATTAACCTTGTGGACAATTTTTGTTGACCGTGGTTGCTCCTCAAAAGGTCTATCCGTCCAATTTTGGCATATTCTTTCCAAAATTTCGGCCGGTATCTCACGAATCAATACTTCAATGTTGTCTTTCAATGAGTCAATTGAAACTGTTTTGTCTATATAGAGATAAGCTTTATCATAGCCCCACAAAAAATAGTCTAAAGGCGTAAATCGCACGATCTAGGAGGCCAGTTACGCGGTTCCGAACTTGAAATAAAATGTTCACCAAACTCGACTCTTAATATGTCCTTTGTTACGCGGGCTGTGTGGCATATGTCACCGTCTTGTTGAAACCACTTGTCATGCAAGTCAAGCTCTTGCATTTTGGGCAAAAAAAAAAAAAGCTGGATATCATCTCACGATGGCGCTCACCATTCACAGTTATGTTCCGATTCGCATCATCATCGAAGAAGTACGGTCCAATGATGCCACCAGCCCATACACCGCACCAAACTGCGACTTTTTCTGGATGCATTGGTAGCTCTTCCAATGCTTCGGGCTGATCTTCACTCCAAAATCGACAATTCCGCTTATTTATGTACCCATTGAGCCAAAAATGAGCTTCGTCGTAGAATAGGAAATTGATAAAAAAAAATTCGATGGTTCTTAAAAGAATTCCCTATTAAGCTGTAGAATTTTTTGTGAATTTGGCATCCCTGCCGTGCATGCACCTTTTAATGCCAATCTCGGTTGTGCTCAAACAACTTCTTCGTTTGAGTTCCCTTCTCATGGTCTTGCACACTATTTTCGCTATCGGAGGAGCTCCTCCTGCTGTTGGTTGCTTAAGTTCTTGTGCTTGTGGCATTTAACTCGTAGCAATAATGGTTAGCATTTTACAAATTTGTTGCTTAACTAAGGAGGCGAACCTCTTGACACATGCTGAGAGAAAGTGGAAGTAGTTGAAACAACAAGCCAACAGTCTCCTCCCCCCTAAGGAGTAAGAAGTTGTGCAAACTTGAAATGCAAACAACCCTTCAACCTCAGAGCACAGCAGCTGCCCAGTGCCCCCCCCCCCCCCCCCCCCCCCCAGCAACATTCAGCCAATATCAAGCTTTTTTTATTTAACATCATAAACACAAACCAACACTCGCATATCCTACACCAGATGCTTCCTGGGCTGGCCAAGCATTGCATTTTCCCAGGCATGTTGCTACAACACATGAGACCAGCACAACCCACACCCGCTTCTGCTGCAAACTCACTAATAATAATTCTCAAAACATGATTGTCTTAATGGGATAAACAGCGTGATTACAAAACGACGCTTTGTAGCCATTTACTGAACTGGCATTGCAACAAGGACATGTGCTCACACCAATGTTTCCTCTTCATCCTTGGCACGCATGCATGCAGGCACGCATCCTCCGACACAAACAAAGCCACACGTAATCAACCACAGTAATGGGAGAAAATGGACTCTGTTTACTTAGCTTGGCCACTAAAATGCAAACAAAACTTTACATCGCTACGAGTCATTATTTTAGTTTATGTCGCCATATCAGTAGGATCCTAAAGGGGCATTGGGAGGCACAAACATGTCTCTTTTGCACAGATTCTGGTTTTGGCATTGGGACGAACTTTTCTTCATTCGACTCAGGGTCAGGGAAGCAGGTAGCACTTTTTGAATTTCTTTAAACGTGATGTCAGAAGAACATAAAATTATTTAAGAAGAAGAATTATTTATTAAGAAGAATATTTTTCACAAAGTTTGGGAATATGAATATGATCGAAAAGTTTTAAGGCTTCCGTCATCACACCTAAATATGGTATATAGCTGTCATAGAGACCGATCCGCCGATTAAGGGTCTTAAGCCCATAGAAGCTGCAACCTTTATCCGATTTCACAATGTTTTGAAATAGGGAGTTGTTTTAAGCCTCCCGCCATCGGACTCAAATATGGTCCACATCAGACTATATTAAGAAATAGCTGCCATATAGACCATTCAGCCGATTTAGGGTCTTAAACCCATAAAAATCAGATTTGCTGCCCGATTTTGCTGAAACTGAGCTTATATTAAGAGGGATATTTGGGCCATATTTAAGAGGGATGTCGAAGGGCCTAGCACAACTCACTGTCCCAAATATCCAAATCTGGACCGATCTAAGCCAAATTAAAGAAGAATGTCGGAGGGCCCAACACAACTCACTCTCCCAAATTTTGGCGACAACGGACAATAAATGCGCCCTTTTGGGTTCAAAACCTTAAATCGAGAGATCGGTCTATATGGCAGCTATATCCAAAATTGGACCGATCTAAGCCAAATTGAAGGAGAATATTGGAGGGCCCAACACAACTCACTGTCCCAAATTTCGGCGACATCGGACAGGAAACACGCCTTTTATGGGCCCAATGGCTCCAAGACCTTAAATCTAGAGATCGGTCTATATGGCAGCTATATCCAAATCTGGACCGATCTAAGCCAAATTAAAGAAGAATGCTAAGAGGCCTGACACAACTCACTGTCCCATATTTTGGCAAAATTGGACAATAAATGCGCCTTTTATGGGCCCAAAACCATAAATCGAGAAACCGGTCTATATGGCAGCTATATCCAAATCTAGACCGATCTGTGCCATATTACAGAAGTATATCTACGGGCTTAACATAACCCACTGTCCCAAATTTCGGTGACATCGGACAATAAATGCGCCTTTT
Source organism: Stomoxys calcitrans (assembly GCF_963082655.1). Lineage (NCBI taxonomy): Eukaryota > Metazoa > Arthropoda > Insecta > Diptera > Muscidae > Stomoxys > Stomoxys calcitrans. The sequence goes on along the minus strand of NC_081552.1, from coordinate 265,508,921 downwards.
ATGGGCCAAAAACCTTAAATCGGCGGATCGGTTTATTTAGCAGCTATATCCAAATCTGAACCGATCTGAGACAAATTGACGAAGGATGTCGAAGGGCCTAACACAACTCGTTGTCCCAAATTTCAGCGAAATCGGATAATGAATGTGGCTTTTATGGGCCTAAGACCTTAAATCGGAGGATGGCTATATCCAAATCTGGACCGATCTGAACCAAATTGACGAAGAATGTCGAAGGGCCTAACACAACTCACTGTCTCAAATTTCAGCAAAATCGGATAATATATGTGGCTTTTATGGGCCTAAGACCCTAAGTCGGAGGATCGGTCTATATGGCAGCTATATCCAAATCTGAGCCAAATTGACGAAGGATGTCGAAGGGTCTGACACAACTCATTGTCCCAAATTTCAGCAAAATCGGATAATAAATGTGGCTTTTATGGTCCTAAGACCCTAAATCGGCGGATCGGTTATTATGGGGGCTATATCAAGATATAGTCCGATATAGCCCATCTTCGAACTTAACCTGCTTATGGACAAAAAAATAATCTGTGCAAGGTTTCAGTTCAATATCTATATTTTTGAAGACTGTAGCGTGATTTCAACAGACAGACGAACAGATGGACAGACGGACGGACGTGGTTGGATCGTCTTAGAATTTTACGCTGATCAAGAATATATATACTTTATAGGGTCGGAAATGGATATTTCGATGTGTTGCAAACGGAATGACAAAATGAATATACCCCCATCCTTCGGTGGTGGGTATAAAAAAAGAATCTGTGCAAAAGTTTAGCTCAATATCTCTGTTTTTAAAGACTGTAGCATGATTTCAACAGACAGACGGACGGACAGACGGACGGACGGACGGACAGACGGACGGACAGACGGACGGACAGACGGACGGACAGACGGACAGACGGACTGACAGACGGACGGACAGACGGACGGACGGACGGACGGACGGACGGACAGACGGACGGACGTACAGACAGACGGACGGACATTGCTAGATGGTCTTAGATTTTTACGCTGATCAAGAATATGCTTTATAGGGTCCGAAATGAATATATCGATGTGTTGGAAACGGAATGACAAAATGAATATACCCCCTTCATTCGGTGGTGGGTATAAAAATGTTAAGTATTATGCATTTACTTTACTCGTGTCCACAATATCAAATGTCTTACAAAATACTATGTGACACAAAAGAAGGGAGGCATTTTCATTCATGGAGCGAACACTTTGTTATCGTCGGCACTTGTCTGTCTTCACTGCTCCATTTTGTGGTGCAAGTAATATCCCAATGTCCTACAAATCTTTAGCATTGAAAGCCAACACAGTTTCATTCCTTCACTCAGAAAATGTCTGTGTGGTAATTTTTTACAAGATAACCAAGGATCTTTGCCTTCTTGTTGGCTAACATTAAAACCAAGCAGCAGTCCTGCCTTGCCTTCATATGGCCATGCAGCCAGTCTAGAGCAGTGTTGCCAAAAAAGAAATATTTTCATACCCGCCACCATGGGATAGGAGTATATTAATTTCGTCATTCTATTTGAAACAGCTGGAAATATTCATCTATGACCATATAAAGTAGATATATTCTTGATCATCATGACATTTTAAGTCGATCTAGCAATGTCCGTCCGTCTGACCGTCCGCCTTTCAAAGGGGTAAAGCTAGCCGCTTGAAATTTTGCACAAATACCTTTTATTAATGTAGATCGGTTGAGATTGTTAATGGGCCATATCGGTCCATGTTTTGATATAGCTTCCATATAAACCAATCTTGGGTCTTGAATTCTTGAGCCTCTAGAGGGCGCAATTATTGTCCCATTTGATGGAAATTTGGCATAAGATATTTCGTTATGATTTTTAATATCTGTGCTAAGTAGGCTTGGATTCGGTTCCTAACCTTATCTAGCTTCCATATAAACCAATCTTGGATATTGATTTCTTGAGCCACTAGAGGGCGCAGTTCTTATCCGATGTGGCTGAAATTTTGCATGAAGTATTTTATTATGACTTTCAACAACTATACTAAGTATGGCTAAAATCGGCCTATAACCTGATATAGCTGTCATATAAAGCGATCTTGGATCTTGACTTTTTAAGCCTCTAGAGGGCGCAGTTCTTATCCGATTTGGTTGAAATTTTGCATAAGGTATTTTATTATGTTTTTTTTTTTTATATCTGAGCTTAGTATGCTTGAAGTCGGTTCATAACCTTATCTAGCTTCCATATAAACCAATCTTGGATATTGATTTCTATAGCCACTAGAGGGCGCAATTTTCATCCGATTTGGCTGAAATTTGAAAATATGACTGAAATCGATCTATACACCACTACTGTGGTACAGGGTATTATAACTTAGTGTTTGTAACACCCAAAAGGAAGAGATATAGACCCATTGATAAGTATACCGATCGACTCAGAATCACTTTCTGATTCGATTTAGATATGTCCGTCTGTCTGTCCATGTTACTTTGTCCGTCTGTCCATGTTACAGGTCGCAATTTTCATCCGATCGCTTTCAAATTTAGTATGGGCATGTTTTTCGGCTTAGAGACAAAGCCTGTTGAAATTGGAAAAAATCGGTTCAGATGTGGCTATAGCTTCCATATATATGTTCGTCCGATTTGCAGTAATACTGCAATAAACAAACAAATGGCCAATTCTTAACCGATTCTCTCGAAATTCGAAGGGAAGGATTTCCTCACGACTTTCAATGTTACTGGTGAATTTCAAAAAAATCGGTTCAGATTTAGATAAAGCTTCCATATATAATGGGTGATTTTTTTGAGGTTAGGATTTTCATGCATTAGTATTTGACAGATCACGTGGGATTTCAGACATGGTGTCAAAGAGAAAGATGCTCAGTATGCTTTGACATTTCATCATGAATAGACTTACTAACGAGCAACGCTTGCAAATCATTGAATTTTATTACCAAAATCAGTGTTCGGTTCGAAATGTGTTCATTCACCGTTCAGCGATGAGGCTCATTTCTGGTTGAATGGCTACGTAAATAAGCAAAATTGCCGCATTTGGAGTGAAGAGCAACCAGAAGCCGTTCAAGAACTGCCCATGCATCCCGAAAAATGCACCGTTTGGTGTGGTTTGTACGCTGGTGGAATCATTGGACCGTATTTTTTCAAAGATGCTGTTGGACGCAACGTTACGGTGAATGAACACATTTCGAACCGAACACTGATTTTGGTAATAAAATGCAATGATTTGCAAGCGTTGCTCGTTAGTAAGTCTATTCATGATGAAATGTCAAAGCATACTGAGCATCTTTCTCTTTGACACCATGTCTGAAATCCCACGTGATCTGTCAAATAATAATGCATGAAAATCCTAACCTCAAAAAAATCACCCTTTATGTTCGTCCGATTTGCAATAATAGTGAAATAAAATGGTCATTTGTTAACCGATTCTCTTGAAATTTAGCAGGAGGGATTTTCTCATGACTCTCGATATTACGTGCAAATTTTATAGAAATCGGTTCAGATTTGGATATAGCTCCCATATATATGTTCATCCGATTTTCAGTAATAATGCAACAAAATGGTCATTTGTTAACCGATTCTCTCGAAACTCGACAGGAAGGATTTCCTTACGACTCTCAATGTTACTGGTGAATTTCATTGAAATCGGTTCAGATTTGGATATAGCTCCCATATATATGTTCATCCGATTTGCAGTAATAATGCAATAAAATGGTCATTTGTAAACCGATTCTCTCGAAATTTGGCGGCAGGGATTTCCTTATGACTCTCAATATTACTTGTAAATTTCATAAAAATCGGTTCAGATTTGGATATAGCTCCCATATATACGACCGTCCGATTTACAGTAATACAGCAATAAAATGGTCATTTGCTAACCGATTCTTTTGAAATTCAGCTGGGAGGATTTCCTTATGGCTCTCGATAATACTCGTAAATTTCATAAAAATCGGTTCAGATTTGGATATAGCTTTCATATATACGTTCGTCCGATTTGCGGTAATACAGCAATGAAATTGTCATCTGTTAACCGATTATTTCGAAATTCGACAGGAAGGATTTCCTTATGACTCTCAATGTTTCTGGTGAATTTCAAAAAAATCTGTTCAGATTTAGATATAGGTCCCATATATATATATATCGCCCGATTTTCACTCCTAGACCCACTGCAAGCGCATTTATTGACCAATCTTCCCAAAATTTTGTACAACGGTTTCCACGACATATTTACTCGAAATTTGATAAGGATTGAGGACCGATGTCAATCAAATTTGGTCGAGAATGAGATATAGCTTCCACATTGTACTTATAGGGTAGGTGTAGGGTATTATAAAGTCGGCAACGGGCGGTGCTTTTGCCTTTCCTAAAGACTCAATACAAAGTGACTGACCATGCGACCAAATTTTTCCAGCAACTACAAATATTGGCAACACTGTTCAACGGGGCATTTGAACTGAATGAGTAAGGATTTTTGGACTCACTCGTATAATACACACATCAGCATGTCACTCATACATTTTTATATAATTCATGTGCATTTGCAAGATAAATACTCTGTCCTCTGTCACTCCCTGCCTCCCTAGTTCCCCCTTTTCGCTCTCGCTTTGGCCTGGACATTGTTTGGGCCAAGTTTAAATGGATACAACTGCCACTGTGGAGTGGCTATTGTTGCTGTTCGGATGGGAGTTGTGGTGAATTTGCTCTTTTCTTTGCCTTCCATAAAAATTCAATATGGGACAAGGATAAATGAGAAATGGGCTTGGAGTTGTTAAAATGTCATCAAAACAGAGTTGTTAATAGGATCATGATTTAAAAACTGAGCAACATCACCACTACCACCGACTCTCCACCCATAACGTTAAACCTTACGAAAATAGTAACCCCTTTTAAAACAATTCTCTGCTCAGCATCAGTAAACAATGGGCAATATATTTTATTCTATCATTGCCGATGTTGTTGCTGCTCCTACTGCTGTGAGAGAATGTTTATCACATAAAACACTTTTGTTATGTGAACCATAAGTCAATGTGACATATTCATTTAATTTGCTAACAATTTACTAGGATGGGTTTGTTTTCTTGTTTTATTTTTAAGGCTTTAAACTTAAAAACATGAGAGTGGATTGGAAGGAGCATTGATGAAATTAAGGCTACTGTCGTTGTTGAATTTATGAACCAGTCTGCATTGATGACAAATATCACAAACCTATGAATTGCAACCTGGATGTAGTGCTTATTGACATTTGTCTTAAATCTTTGGATGTGAAAGTGGGTGGGAAAAATATTAGCCGAAAGTCGATTCCGCTCTCCTCTGTACACGGTCCATTAGGTCCATCAGGGATGATTTTGAAGCTCCAGCCCATACATGTGAGTTGTACTGCTTTTTCGGCCTTATGAAAGTGGCGGTGGTGTTAAGAAGATCAGACGGAGTGAAGTAATTCTTACACCGTTTAAGGAAGCCTAAACACTTGAATGCTTCTTTCGACACTTCGAATACATGTTTAGCCCAAACGGACATCACTTTGTATTTTCATGCCCAGAACATCAAGAGCTTCTGATTGCTCAACAACTACACCGGTGATAGGCAAAGTTGATCGTAATGGGTCAGCGAATCGTTTGTGTGACAACAAGCAGCACTGAGTCTTTCCGTACATTAAAATCTACCCGATTCATTCGACCCCACTCGGAAATGGCCAGCAAATCCTGGCAGAGTGTATCGTCCATAACCCGCCTCTTGTCCTCAATCTCTCGAAGAATCGGCCTATGGTCGAATGATTACGAATGACAGAGATTACTGTCATCCGCGCAAATGAGTAGATCGCATAACGATGTCTGACCCAACAGATCGTTGATGAAAATTACAATGATCTGGGATACACCTGCGGTCAATTTGTGCTCATGGGATGAGAACCCCTCTATAACGACTCGAATAGTGCGATCTCTGAGAAATCTCGAAACAAATCGAATGAAGCGATTACCGACCCCATATGCGACAAGCTTTGATAGTAGTGCACCGTGCCAGACCCTTACTAGACCCTCTTGTATGCGATGGGAAGGAGACGAGTTTGCGTTTCGATCTGTCTAGAGATCGCGCCAACGAGCTGATGCATAGGTCTTATCAGCGCCGTTGCTTACAGTCTTACATAGTTCAGTGGGCAACCATCGGCTCCTGCTGCTTTGTTGTTCTTTAGTCGGTTCACGGCTTCTTGGACCTCATTTTGGCATGGAGGTAAACATTCGCCACTATCGTCGGACATTAGCAGTTGGGCAAAATGTTAGTTCTATATCATCATCAAACTATCTGTATCAGTTACCAGATTTGCTTTATTGGAGGATGTTCCTGCACCAAAGCCATCGTTTTGATGTTTGATTCTTTGGTAAAATTTCCGGTTTTCATTCTGACTATTGCACAACACAATTCATTTACAATCTCTTCTATCCATTTCCCTTTTTTTTGATAAAGCTGTCATATAAACAGATCCTGAATCTTGACTTCTTGAGCCTCTAGAGGGTGCTATTCTTCACCGATTTGGCTGAAATTATGCACCATTTATTATACCCACCACCGAAGGATGGGGGTATATTCATTTTGTCATTCCGTTTGCAACACATCGAAATATCCATTTCCGACCCTATAAAGTATATATATTCTTGATCAGCGTAAAAATCTAAGACGATCTAGGCATGTCCGTCCGTCTGTCCGTCTGTCCGTCTGTCCGTCTGTCTGTTGAAATCACGCTACAGTCTTTAAAAATTGAGATATTGAGCTGAAATTTTGCACAGATTCTTTTTTTGTCCATAAGCAGGTTAAGTTCGAAGATGGGCTATATCGGACTATATCTTCATATAGCCCCCATATAGACCGATCCGCCGATTTAGGGTCTTAGGCCCATAAAAGCCACATTTAATAACCGATTTTGCTGAAATTCGGGACAGTGAGTTTTGTTAGGCCCTTCGACATTCTTCGTCAATTTGGCTCAGATCGGTCCAGATTTGGATATAGCTGCCATATAGACCGACCCTCCGATTTAGGGTCAAAGGGCCATAAAAGCCACATCTTTTATCCGATTCCACTGAAATTCGGAACAGTAAGTTGTGTTAGGCCCTTCGACATCCTTTGTCAATTTGGCCCAGATCGGTTCAGATTTGGATATAGCTGCCATATAGACCGATCCTCCGGTTTAGGGTCTAAGGCCCATAAAAGCCACATTTATTACCTGATTTTGCTGAAATTTGGGACAGTGAGTTTTGTTAGGCCCTTCGACATCCTTCGTCAATTTGGCTCAGATCGGTTCAGATTTGGATATAGCTGCCATATAGACCGACCCTCCGATTTAGGGTCTAAGGGCCATAAAAGCCACATCTTTTATCCGATTCCACTGAAATTCGGGACAGTGAGTTGTGTTAGGCCCATCGACATCCTTCGTTAATTTGGCCCAGATCGGTTCAGATTTGGATATAGCTGCCATATAGACCGATCCTCCGATTTATGGTGTAAGGCCCATAAAAGCCACTTTTATTACCCGATTTTGCTGAAATTTGGGACAGTGAGTTGCGTTAGGCCCCTCGACATCTTTCTTCAATTTGGCCCAGATCGGTTCAGATTTGGATATAGCTGCCATATAGACCGATTTCTTGATTTAAGGTTTTGGGCCCATAAAATGCTCATTTATTGTCCATGTCGCCGAAATTTGGGACAGTGAGTTAAGTTAAGCTCCTTGACATACATCTGCAATATCGCACAGATCGGTCCAAATTTAGATATAGCTGCCATATAGACCGATATCTAGGTTTTAGGTTTTGGGGCCATAAAGACGCATTTATTGTCCGATGTCGCTGAAATTTGAGACAGTGAGTTTAGTTAGGCTCTTCGACGTCCTTCTTCAATTTTGCCCAGATCGATCCAGATTTGAATATAGCTGCCATGTAGACCGATCTCTCGATTTAAAGTCTTGGCCCCATAAAAAGCGCATTTATAATCCAATTTCACTGAAATTTTACATAGTAACTTACGTTAGGCTTTTCAACATCCGTGTCGTATATGGTTCAGATCGGATAATTTTTAGATATAGCTACTGTACTTATTAGTATTTGGTCCAAATCGGAACATGTTTTGATATAACTGATATGGGTCATAAGGTATGAAATTTTCACCGAATTTTGATGAAAGGTGGTTTACATATATACCCGAGGTGGTGGGTATCCAAAGTTCGGCCCGGCCGAACTTAACGCCTTTTTACTTGTTTTATTTTTACATCCAACCATTGTGATGAGTATGATCCAAATCGGTTTATAATCTGATATGGCTGCCATATAAACCGATTTCGGTTCTTGACTTCTTCAGCCGCTAGAGGGCGCAATTATCATACGATTTGGCTGAAATTGAAGTGTTTTGGTTTGATTATCAACTACTGTGCCAAGTATGTTCGGTTCATAACTTGAAAATTAATTTTTATACCCACCACCGAAGGATGGGGGCATATTCATTTTGTCATTCCGATTGCCACACATCGAAATATCCATTTCCGACTCTGTAAAGTATATATAATCTAGATCAGCGTAAAAATCTAAGACGATCTTGACATGTCGGTCCGTCTGTTCGTCTGTCTGTTGAAATCACGCTATAGTCTTAAGAAATGAAGATATTGAGCTGAAACTTTGCACAGATTGTGTTTTTTGTCCATAAGCATGGTAAGTTCAAAGATGGGCTTTAACGAACTTTATCTTGATATAGCCCCCATATAGACCGATTCGACGATTTAGGGTCTTGAGCCCATTAAAGCCAAATTTATTATCCGATTTTGCTAGAATTTGGGACAGAGAGTTGTGTTAGGCCCTTCGACATCCTTGTTCAATTTGGCCAAGATCGGTCCTGATTTGGTTATAGCTGCCATATAGACTGATCCTCCGATTTGGGGTCTTGGGGCCATAAAAGCCACATTTGTTAGCCGATTTTGTTGAAATTTGGGACAGTGAGTTGTGTTGGGGCCATGGACAACCTTGTTCAATTTGGCCAAGATCGGTCCTGATTTGGTTATAGTTGCCATATAGACCGATCCTCCGATTTAGGGTCTTAGGTCCATAAAAGCCTCATTTGTTAGCCCATTTCGCTTAAATTTGGGAGAGTGAGTTGTGCTAGGCCCTTCGACATCCTCCGTCAATATGGCTTAGATCGGTTCAGATTTGGATATAGCTGCCATATAGACCGATCCTCAAATTTGGGGTCTTGGGGCCATAAAAGCCACATTTGTTAGCCGATTTTGTTGAAATTTGGAACAGTGAGTTGTGTTAGGCCCTTGAACATGCTTCTTGAATTTGGCCGAGATCGGCCTAGATTTGGCTATAGCTGCCATATATGCCGATCCTCCGATTGTGGGTCTTAGGCCCATAAAAGGCGCATTTAATGTCCGATGTCGCCGAAATTTGGGGCGGTGAGTTAATTTGAATATAGTTGCCATATAGACCGATATCTAGATTTAAGGTTTTGAGCCCATAAGAAGCGCATTTATTGTCCGATGTAGCTGAAATTTGGGATAGTAGGTTGCCCAGGCCCTTCGATAGCTTTTTTCAATTTGGCCCTGATCGGTTGAGATTTGGATATAGCTGCCATATAGACCGATCCTCCGATTTAGGGTCTTAGGCCCATAAAAGCCACATTTGTTAGCCGATTTTGTTGAAATTTAGACTCGTGAGTTGTGTTGGGCACCTCGACATCTTACGTCAATTTGGCCCAGATCGGTCCAGATTTTGGTATAGCTGCCATATAGACCGATATCTCGATTTAAGGTTTTCGCCTATAAAAGCCGCATTCTTTGTCCGATTTTGCTGAAATTTGGGAAAGTGAGTTGTGTTGGGGCTTTGGATATTCCTCTTCAATTTGGTCTAGATCGGTCCAGATTTTGGTATAGCTGTTATATAGACCGATATCTCGATTTAAGGTTTTGCGCCTATAAAAACCGCATTCTTTGTCCGATTTCGCCGAAATTTGGGACAGTGAGTTGTCTTGGGACCTTCGATATTCTTCTTCAATTTGGCCCAAATCGGATCAGATTTGGATATAGCTGCCATATAGACCGATCCGCCGATTTAGGGTCTTAGACCCATATAAGCCACATTTATTAACCGATTTTGATGAAATTTGGGAAAGTGAGTTGTGTTAGGCCCCTCGACATCGTTTTCCAATTTTGCCCAGATCGGCCCAGATTTGAATATAGCTGTCATATAGACCGATCTCTCGATTTAAGGCTTTGGGCCCATAAAAGCCACATTTATTATTCGATTTTACTGAAATTTGAGACAGTTTTGGTTTTGGCTGTTTGGCGTCCTTCTTCTATTTGGCCCAGATCTGTCCAGATCGGTCTATAGCTGCCATATAGACCGATCTCTCGTTTTAAGGTGGTTTACATATATACCCTAGGTGGTGGGTATTCAAAGTTCGGCTCGGCCGAACTTAATGCCTTTTTACTTATTTTTAATTTGACCTATGCAAGCCTTTATTCAAAAGCTTCTTCCACTTAAGCCATAAGGATTATCTTAAATAGCATTTTGCCATTTTTTACTGTATTTAGAAATCCTTAAAAATAAGTTCATAAATTTCTAAGAAGATTTCTTGATCTTAATGTCAAAATATGCATAAATTCTAATCCGCTTACGCAGTCATTGTGTTTTGATTTCTTCCATTTTTTGGTTTATTAAGCATAAGGGTGACACTAACGAAAGCATCATGAGAAAAAAACGAGTTGTTCTTTAATTAACACTATTTGATTTGACTTTGAATAAATTTCGTTTCAATGCAAAAGGGTGAGCCCTTAAGCAGCAAAAAAAAAAAAAAATAAATAAAAATAAAAAATCTCCTCTTATTGAAGAGAGAGTTTTATGCAAATTGCCAAACAACCCCTGCAGCTGGATTTCTTCGGTGACATTAACCCCTCACTCTCAGCCAAGGGGATGGGGGGTGTTCTTTAAAAATTAGCCACTTTTATGAATATTAAAATAATTTGTGATGTTATTGTTGATGTTGCTGTTGCTGTGTGTGGGGAAATATTTTCCATTAAAGCCAGTAAAGCAAAGAAGAGGCAAATCAATTTAACACTTTGCTGTGTGAATTATTTATTTATTTAGTCATTTGTTGTTGTTGTCGTTGCTGTTCGAGCTACGCATTTCACAAAGTAAAATGTTGGCAATACAACGGCAACAACAACAACAACAATAAGAAATCTCGTTATTAACACTGCCAATGAACACAGCACTCGTGTACAGCAAATTTGTGTTCGCTCCCCTCTCCTCTCCTCTCACCTCATCACATCTCACCCATCCAACAACAACAATACCTAACATCCTTTTTTTGTGTGAGACAACGCCAGCAGTTTCCCTAAAATGGCACAACCCTTCCTGCGGATGTAGTCCTGCCAGGCAAAATTGGAGGGGGGGGGGGGCTGAGCCAACAGGCAACAGCGCCCCCGCTCAGGCAGAAACGAAAATCATTATCATTTTGCATATTTTCATTTTTGTTTCCTTTTTAAGCTACGCCACATCGTGATGCCGGTGCTACTTTTCCTGTAGCGTTTGCTGCTTGCTGCCGCCTGGCTGTTGCCGCTTCGGAAAATCCCTTAACTCTAATAAATGTAAATTCAAATTTAAAACTAACAACACAACAACGACTTCACAACAAAAGTACATAATTTCCACAGTACCTTTAGCGACTACAACCAAATGACACAGCAACAACGGCGACAATTCGTATGTAGAACGCGCTCAGGAAGATGAACGAGAGGCAACCAAAAGAAGAAAAAGAAATTGAAAAGAAAAATCAGCAGCATCAGGGCACAGATGATGAGCTGGATAGATAGATGGATGTATGTTAGAATGGATGGCTGTTCTGTAGCAGCCAAACGTTGCAGAAGGGGGTAAAAGTTATGTGGGTCTGTGTGTGTGTGTGGGGGGGAGCATAAGAAAAAAGGAAAAACTCGTTAAATCCTTAATATTTTCCACAAATTGCCAAGTTGAGAAAATTCGTTTGTATGCATGCGTGAATGTGTATGCGTGTGTGTGTGTGTAAATAATGTAAATCTCGTATAACAACAGGCAGGATAACAACGAGACTACCATAACCATCACCACTGCCTTCAAAGACACTCTTCCCCAGCCAGCAGTTGTGTGTGTGTGTGTATGGGCGGCCTTCTCTTTCGAATTGGTGGCTAGGAGAAAAACGGTGTTAACAGCCATAATACCTTCGCGTCTTCATCATTCACGGTGTATGGCAATGTCATATAAATCCTTTTAATATTAAATAAACTTTATTTTCCACGCTGATATCCTTCGAGTGATGTTGCCTAGGTATGCCAGAGTTTGTGTGTGTGCGTTGAGTGTCTGTCTGTCTGTTTGTGTGTAGGTTTGCGTGCTTTTGACTGCGTTATGTTAAATAGCATTGAACGAATGCTGTTGGTGGTTAGCATAGGGATCGTTAGCAAATGTGTAAAGAGTTTTTTGGTTTTCCAATGATTTCACTCTTGCTTACTTACAACGAAAAAAGGTCGATTGAGAAAATTGATGGGTTGCTTGACATTTACTTACAACGCAGCCACAATTCATTACTGCCCAAATGTTAAGGCATGCCTTTAATTGATGAGCAGGATTTCTTTTTTTTTGTCATAATGGTTTTCTAATTGGTACACAGGCGGTTCCTGAAGATAAGAGGTGTTTTGATTAGAATGGACGTGAGCACTTTGTTGAAAATTGAAGAAATTGTTAAAATAGCCAAAAATGCATTACATAACTCGGAAACTTCGCATATGCTCGAAGCAAGAGAAAGCATTGGATATCACGATATCCACAAAACAAGGAAAGCTCCCACAATAATAGTTGTTTGGACAACAAGTAACAAGAAAAAAGGCGTTAAGTTCGGTCGGGTCGAACTTTGGATACGCACCACCTCAGGTATACATGTAAACCACATTTCATTCCGAATCTGCACCTATCTGGACCAAATTGACAAAGAATGTCGAAGGGCCTAACACAACTCACTCTCCCAAATTTCATCAAAATCGGACAATAAATGTGGCTTTTATGGGTCTAAGACCCTAAATCGGAGGATCGGTCTATATGGCAGCTATAACCAAATCTGATCCGATCTGGGCCAAATTAACGGAGGATGTCGAAGGGCCTAACACAACTCACTGTCCCAAATTTCAGCAAAATCGGATAATAAATGTGTCTTTCATGGGCCTAAGACACTAAATCGGAGGATCGGTCTTTATGACAGCTATATCCTAATCTGGACCGATCTGGGCCCATTTGAAGAATAATGTCGAAGGGCCTAAGACAACTCACTGTCCCCAATTTCAGCGAAATCGGGTAATAAATAAAGTTTTAATGGGCTTCAGACCCTTTATCGGGTGATCGGTCTATATGGCAGCTATATCGAAATATGTACCGATCTAATCCATATTCGCGACAGATGTCGGGAGGATTGAAATAACTCACTGTTTTCAATTTCAGCGAAATCGGATAAAAAATAAAGCTTTTATGGCCTTTAGACCCTTTATCGGGAGATCGGTCTATATGGCAGCTATATCTAAATATGAGCGGATATAATCCATATTCAGGGCAGATGTCGGGAGGCTTAAAATAAACCACTCTTTTAAATTACCGCGAAATCGGATAAAAAATAAAGCTTTTATGGCCTTCAGACCCTTTATTGGGAGATCGGTCTATATGGCAGCTATATCTAAATATAGTCCGATCTGAACCATATTTATTTCAGATGTCGGGACGTTTAAGATAACATACTCTTTTAAATTTCAGCGAAAACGGGTAATAAATAAAGTTTTTATGGCCTTCAGACCCCTTATCGCGAGATCGGTCTATATGGCAGCTATATCCAAATATGGACCGATCAAATCCATATTCGGGACAGATGTCGGGAGGCTTAAACTAAACCACTGTTGCAAATTTCAGCGAAATCGGATAAAAAATAATGCTTTTATGGCCTTCAGACCCTTTATCGGGAGATCCGTCTATATGACAGCTATATCTAAATATAGTCCGATCTGAACCATACTAAGTTCAATTGTCGGGAAGCCTTAAACTACTCAATGCTTCAAATTTCAGCAGAATCGGATGAGAAATAAAGTTTTTATGGGCATTTGCCCGTTCAAAAACTTAACCAGCGTGCATCAGAGAGACATCTGTGCCAAATTTCAGCTCAATATCTCAATTTTTGAAGTCTTATGGGCATTAGACCCTTTATCGAAAAATCGATGTATATAGCAGCTATATCCAAATATGGCCCAATTTGGCCCGTTCCAGAACTTTACCGGTGTGCATCAGAAAGACTAATCTGTGTCAAATTTCAGCTGAATATCTCAATTTTTGAAGCCTGTAGAGTGATTACAACAGACGGACGGACAGACACACGGATATCGCTAAATCGTCTTAGAATTTTACGACGATCCGAAATATGTGTAGGGTCGGAAATTGATATTTCGATGTGTTGCAAACGGAATGACTGAATGAATATACCCCCTATCCTTCGGTGGCGGGTATAAAAAAAGTAGAAGGGATTGTGACACATGAAGAGTTATTTGATCCAGTTTGTGGTAGCCAGGCTTAAAATCCAACATGCCTTTTCCATTTGGATATAAACTTTGACGGTACAAATCAACCGGTTATGAATTCTTTGCCTGACAAATATTCTTGATCAGCGTAAAAATCTAAGACGATCTAGCCATGTCCGTCCGTCTGTCTGTTGAAAACACGCTACAATCTTTAAAAATAGAGTTATTGAGCTAAAACTTTGCACAGATTCTTTTTTTTTTTTTTTGTTCAAAGGCAGGTTAAGCTCGAAGATGGGCTGCATCGGACTATATCCTGATATAGGCCCCATATAGACCGATCCTCCGATTTAGGGTCATAGGCCCATAAAAGCCACATTTATTATCCGATTTTGCTGAAATTTGGGATAGTGAGTTGTGTCAGGCCCTTCAAAATCCTTTGTTAATTTCGCCTAGATCGGTTAAGATTTGGATATAGCTGCCATATAGACCGATTTCTCGATTTAAGGTTTTGGGCCCATAGAAGACACATTTATTGTCCGATGTCACCGAAATTTGGGACAGTGAGTTAGGTTAAGCCCCTTGACGCTCTTCTGCAATATGGCACAGATCGGTCCTTATTTGGATATAGCTGCCATATAGACCGATCTCTTGGTTTTATGTTTTGGGGCCATAAAAGGCGCATTTATTGTCCATTTATGTTCAATGTCGCTGAAATTTGAGACAGTGAGTTTAGTTAGGCTCTTCGACGTCTTTCTTCAATTTGGCTCAGATCGGTCCTGATTTAAATATAGCTGCCATATAGACCGATCTCTGGATTTAAGGTGTTGGACCCATAAAAGACGCATTTATTGTCCGATTTCGCCGAAATTTGGGAAAGTGAGTTGTGCTAGGCTCTTCGACATTTTTCTGCAATTTGGCCCAAATCGGTTCAGACCAGTATCTGCATTAAAATCTTGGCCCCATAGAAGTGCATTTATAATCCGACTACACTGAAATTTGACACAGTGACTTATGTTAGGCTTTTCGACGTCCGTGTCGTATATGGTTCAGATCGGTTTATTTTTAGATAAGCTACTGTATTTATTAGTATTTGGTTCAAATCGGAACTGCTATGGGACATAAGGTCTACATATCTACCCGAGGTGGTGGGTATCCAAAGTTCGGCCGGGCCTTTTTACTTGTTAAAAATACTTTACAAATTTCATTTTTCCATTTAGCGCTTTTGATTATTTTCCTTTAACCATTTTCATTAGATACATTTCCGGTAGGAACAAGAAAACTAAATATGGCCCTCCAACAAATTATTCTTTTAAAACTTGTTGGGTGGTTTCAAGTTTACTTTCTGCCTACCGCATCTTTGAGCATAAAGTCTTTGTGTAATGGCCCCATCAAAATATTGGGCGATGTTGGTGTTGGCAAACATGCAAATGTGCGGCTAAAGTTGATCTTCATATGCTCAAAGTTTATGGGGAATTTTGTGCAAAACATTTCTATTTAATTTATTACGTATGTAGTATGAATGTTGTTGCCTCGTGCATGCAACTCCAGGCTTTGGAAATTTGTCGTCTCTTCAAAAGATGCCAAAAACTATGATGTGTGATATGCCTACAACGATGAGGCAGAGTGTCTGTAACAAGAGAGGCGAGGCAATGAGTTTGTGGCAAAGCCCGAAGATGCTTTACACAGAATAGTGGTAATTTTTATAGCAGACATACCACAAACACCACATGTGCTTAAGTACCCCTTTTTGACGGAAAAGAAAATTGGGCTCTTTATTTTTTTTTTGGTGAACTTTTGCTACATCATCTTTGCCAGCATGGGCTATGATGAGCAAGAATGCTTGTTATCAGCGCCACCATCGTCATCATCGTTGTAATTATGAGGATTATTATTACGATTGCCATCGCTGTTGTAGTTGGTGTTGTTGTTGTTAGCGTTGTTTATATACTTGTCTGCCTCATGTTGTAGGCATTATTACTTGCGTTTTAGCTGTTGTCAACATCATCCGTTTTATCGTCATCATCATCATCATGGTCGTCCTCGTCGTCGTCGTCGTCAGTCTCTGTCAGCCCAGCAGCCAAATAAAAGCCAGCCATTCAGCATCAACATCATCGACATTCAGAGTCTGTGGCTGTGGCTATGGTTGCAGCACAGGCAGCATGTCCTTACCACAAGGGAGAAATATGGTTTTGTAAATTAAAAACTTAAAATTTAAATTGAATTTTACATTTTGAGCACACAACAAAAGCCATTCGCCAACCCACCCCTCTCTCTCTTTCTCGCTCTCTAGCTCGCTGGCAATCACCCTATCAGACTAAACCTCAAAAATGTTTTCTCCCGACATTTACATATTATCACAATTTATTATTTAAATTTTTTTTCTCATTTTATTAAACCAACTATTTTTGCTAAGAAAACACATAAACACCAACCAACACAAAGCCCTTTCCCCATTTGCCAGGCAACATCCTCTTCTATGGCGAACATCAACCAGCTAAAAGGGTTTAGCTCAAAAAAAAACTTTTGATCCTTTCAAAAACAGTATGGAACATTTGTATGCTTGAATGGTTTAAATTGCCGTAATTTCATGTCTGAAGTCGATAAAAAATTTTCCAAACCAGCGAGTTTATGTCATTTGCATTCGAATAAAAGATGAACAGAAATAATAAAATCAAACGATTTGTATGAATGATGTGTTTAAGTAGGACATTAGCAGCAACAGGATATGTGAGGCTATTTCAAGGATAATTAAATGGTTGTAAAAAGTTAGTTAGCCCAGTTTGGTAACAGGGGTTAGCCCCAGGGGTTAGTGGTTTTATTGTAAGTTTATGTCCTGTGAGTCCTGGCTAGATCATGAAAATGTTCAGCGGTGGTTTTCCGCTCCTAATGCTGGCAACATTAGTGAGGAATTATGCCATGTAAAAACTTCTCTCCCAAGAGTTGTCGCTCTGCGGCACGCCGTTCGGATTCGACTATAAAAGGAGGTCCTTAGACATACAGTTTAAGTGGCTAAGGTAGCCACTCCGGCTTTGAGACTTAAGGCGATGGAAGAACGGTTAGAGAATAGGAGCAGGCCACACCATAGCGAGGCGTCGATAGGAAGCCTGGAAGGAATGGAAGATGCTTCCCATCGAATACCTAAGACGACGCTAGAGGGTGAGGGCGAGGCATTGGTGCCAGGGGCACAGTCAGCAAGTTCATCCTACACAGATGGATCATATATATAGGACAGAATGGGCCTGGGGTCTACATTGAGAACCCGACTAAGATCTGTTTTCGAAAGCTTGACCATAATATTGGGTTGCCCAAAAAGTAATTGCGGATTTTTTAAAAGAAAGTAAATGCATTTTTAATAAAACTTTGAATGAACTTTAATCAAATTTACTTTTTTTACACTTTTTTTCTAAAGCAAGCTAAAAGTAACAGCTGATAACTGACAGAAGAAAGAATGCAATTACAGAGTCACAAGCTGTGAAAAAATTTGTCAACGCCGACTATTTGAAAAATCCGCAATTACTTTTTGGGCAACTCTAAATATGTTCCTGTAGGTGCAGATCCGGGCGATCACAAAATGCGTGAGGTGGTGTTGTGTTAACGCTAGGACGTCGAGTGCGAACATCTTTACGAACAGTAAACTGGTCATCGGGGCTATAACAACCAGGACGGTAAGGTCATGAACAGTTTTGGAGTATATGAAGGAGATTAACGCCTTCTCTGAGGATGGCACGATCCCCAACGTTTGGGTGCGGGTTCGTAAAGGATTAAGGGGTAATGAAAGAACAGACAATTTGGCATTGGAGGCCAAAGGAATGCCGTCAATAAACTTGGTTAACCCGAAGTCTTTCGGGTCGAAGCAGTCAAAGTTAAGGGCGTGGGTGACGAACGCATGAAGCACTGTGGCACAGCGAAACGGACAGTAGGCTGACGAAAATCCCATGGGGATATCCGGATTGTGAGAAGACAAGACTATTACTGAAAGGAAATAAGAAGAAGATCAGTATAGCATGCAGTATCATATCGTAATGAAAAAAGAGCATTTCCAAGATGAGAAACATGCGGAGTTCACCTCAGTCCCGATCTACTGTCCTGCGGAACTGTAGGACTTGACCCAGATACTTGAATTCTTATTATCCAACATTAGATTCGAAATATACTGTCATAGGCCTTTCTTTTAATTGACATATTATCCCGATCGAACTACACGTCCTATTGAAGGGTATTTAGTGGGTGGGCCGGTCCCAGACTCTGGCCTTATTGTTTATGCCAGATTCGTAGACAAGTCGCAAAGACCTTTCATTCGATACCCATTTTGTGGCGTTGGACATTTATGCCCGTTTTGGGGGTTTATGGGATTGGGGATTGGGCCCCGTAGATACCATGAACCAAATTCTTATATGAGAGATGTGTACTCAGCTTCCAAATATCTTTTGTTTGATACCCATATTGTACCAATCGGTAAACATGTCCTGATGAGGGGTTTTGGGGGGGTGGGGAGACGCCTCAGACACCAAGGAATACTTTCTTATATCAGCATTGGACCTTTACCTTAAATAGACTTTCATTTGATATCTATACCTTCGCAATCGTTAAATTTGTCCTGCTCGGACACCAAAAAATAATTTTTTGTCTCAGATTTGTTTTCTACTTTAAATTTAAATAAACCGATTTTAGTGTCCTGTTGGATGGTGGTTTTGGGGGTGGGGTTGCCCCTTTTGAGACCTTTACGGTCTCAAGAAGCAATATAGAGAGATCGGTTTATATGGGAGCTATATCAGGCTATGGACCGATTCGGACCATGTTCGACCCTTAAGTTGAAGGTCATGGGAGAAGCCGTTGTATTAAAATTCGGGCAAATTGGATAATAATTGCGCCCTCTGGAGGCTCAAGAAGTCAAGACCCGAGATCGGTTTATATGGCAGCTATATCAGGTTATGGACCGATTTAGACTATACTCGGCACAGTTGTTGAAAGTGACAATAAAACACCTCACGCAAAATTTCAGCCAAATCGGATAAGAACTGCGCCCTCTAGTGGCTCAAGAAGTCAAGACCCAATATCGGTTTATATGGCAGCTATATCAGGTTATGGACCGATTTCAACCATACTCAGCACATTTGTTGGAAGTCATAATAAAACACCACATGCAAAATTTCAGCCAAATCGGATAGCAACTGCGCCCTCTAGTGGCTCAAGAAGTCAAGACCCGAGATTGGTTTAGATGGCAGCTATATAAGGTTATAGACCGATTTCAACCATACTCAGCGAAATTTGTTAGAAATTGCAACAGAATACCTCATGTAAAATTTAAGCCACATCGGATGAGAATTTCGCCGTCTAGTGGCTCAAGAAGTCAAGACCCGAGATCGGTTTATATGGCAGCTATACCAAAAGATGGACCAATATAACCCATTTACAATCCCAACCGACCTACACAAATAAGAAGTATTTGTGCAGAATTTCAAGCGGCTAGCTTTACTCCTTCGAAAGTAAGCGTGCTTTCCCAGATCGGTTCAGATTTTGACATAGCTGTCATATAGACCGATCCGCCGATTTAGGATCTTAGGCCCATAAAAGCCACCATTACCATCTGATTTTGCCAACATTTGGGACAGTGAAATGTGTTAGGCTCTTTGACACCTATCTTTAAATTGGCCCAGATCGGTCCAGTTTTGTATATAGCTGCCATATAGACTGGTCCCTCGATCTAAGGTCTTGCGATCATATAAGGCGCATTTATTGTCCGATTTCGCCAAAACTTGTGACCGTGAGTTGTGTTAGGCCACTCGACATCCTTCTTCAATTTGGTTCTGAACTGTCCAAATTTGGATATAGCTGTCACATAGGCCGATCTCTCGATTTAAGGCTTTGGTTCGATAAAAGGCGCATTTATTGTCCGATGTCGCCAATATTTGGGACAGTGAGTTGTGTTGGGCCCCTCAACATACTTTTGCAATATTGTCCAGATCGGTACAGATTTGGATATAGCTTCCATATAGACGATATAGGATCTTAGGCCCATAAAAGCCACATTTATTATCCAATTTAGCTGAAGTTTGGGACAGTGAGTTGTGTTAGGCCATTTGATATCCTTCGTTAATTTGGACCAAATCGGTCCAGATTTAGATATAGCTGTCATATAGACCCATCCGCCGATTTAGGGTCTTAGGCCCATAAAAGCAACATTTATCATCCGATTTTGCTGAAATTTGGGACAGTGCCATGTCTCAGGCCTTTCGACATCCGTTTTCAATTTGAGTTAGATCAGTTCAGATTTTGATATAGCTGTCATATAGACCGATACGCCGATCTTGGGTCTTAGGTCCATAAAAGCAAGATTTATTATCCTATTTTGCTGAAATTTGGGACGTTGCGATATCTCAGGCCTTTCAACATCCTTCGTTAATTTGGCCCAGATCGGTCCAGATTTGGATATAGCTGTCATATAGACCGATCCTCCGATTTAGGGTCTTTTGCCCATAAAAGCCACATTTATTATCCGATTTTGCCGAAATTTGGGACAGTGAGTTGTCTTAGGCCCTTCGATATCCTTCTTCAATTCTGCCTTGATCGGTTCAGATTTGGATATAGCTGCTATATAGACCGATCCGCCGATTTAAGGCTTTGGACCCATAAAAGGTGCACTTATTGTCCGATGTCGCCGAAATTTAGGAAAGTGAGTAAGGTTGAGCCCTCTGACATACGTCCGAAATATGGCACAAATCGGTCCAGATTTGGATATAGCTGCCATATAGACCGATCTCTCGGTTTTATGTTTTTTCTGATTTCGCTGAAATTTGAGACTGTGAGTTGTGTTATGCTCTTCAACGTCCTTCCTCAGTTTGGCCCAGATCAGTCCAGATTTGAATATAGCTGCCATATAGACCGATCCTCAGAATTAGGGTCCTAGGCCCATAAAAGCCACATATATTATCCGATTTTGCTGAAATTTGGGACAGTGAGTTGTCTTAGGCCCTTCGATGTCCTTCTTCAATTTGGCCCTGATCGGTCCAGATTTGGATATAGCTGCCATATAGACCGATCTCTCGATTTAAGACTTTGAGTCCTTAAAAGGCGCATTTATTGTCCGATTTCGGCGAAATTTGGCACAGTCAGTTGTGTTGGGCACTTCGACATTCTTCTTCAATTTGGTACAGATCGTTCCAGATTTGGATACAGCTTCCATATAGACCGATTTCTCGATTTTAGGTTTTGTACCCATAAATGGCGCATTTATTGTCTGATTTCGGCAAAATTTGGGACTGTGAGTTGTGTTAAGCCCTTCGGTAGCCCTCTTTAATTTAAGATGGTTTACATATATAGCCGAGGTGGTGGGTATCCAAAGTTCGGCCCGACCAAACTTAATGCCTTTTACTTGCCTTCGCCACATTTTCCCTTTGCTCTCCCTTTATTCCTAAAATTTTCCTTTATACACATAGCAGCACTATAAGAGAACGTCATTACGAATAACTTTTTAGTATTTCTTATCTGTGCTCATTGAAAACGTCTAGATGCCTTTTTTTATTGGCATTATTATCCAAATGTATTACCGGCACTTCTTCGTTTTATTGCCGACAATGAGATACCACTGAAACTGTCTTAGGCAGCATCATCAATTACTCGCATTTCGTATAAAATGGACATTGTAATAAATTTCCCTAACGAAATGAATTATTGTTGTAATCCTCAAACGAAAATGCCACTCTGCTTTTGCCACCATGCACACTCAAGCCTATGCCAGCCAGCACGTTCGATAAACACCCTCCGGTGGAATTATCACCAGAAAATAAAGTGAAACGATAATTTGGAAATTATTCAACACCTTAAACAACATTGAAAGAGTGGATCTTCCCACGCCGCAGGCTGAAGGCGAAAAGGTGAGGGTACAAAAACTCTTTGGTTTGCGGCAAAATCGCTCTGAAGAAGCTCTGTGCGCCGCCATGCGCTTCCAACAACAGCAACTCTTAGCCACCCTCCAGTTATACACGGTGGCTCATGAATTATGATGATACTTTTATAACTCCTCATAAAGCTGTCTTTTGTTAAATTTAACCAGCATTAACTTCTATGCGAATAAAATCCAAACTACTGCAACTAACACAACGAAATTTTCAAGCATCCCTACAAAAGCCGAATACATTGTCTTTGATATGCTCCCTGGCGCGCCCTCAACTCTCGTTTTGGGGTTAACACCAACAGAGAAATGTACACAAATATCCACTTCTTGGCTGGAGCAGCACCAACGGAACGGAAGAGTAGAGCAGAGGACACATAAGAACAGTTGTAACTGAGGCAAAGCAAACCAAACTCAAGTGAACTGAATTTAACTGAACTACTACAACTACAACTACCACTACTACAACTGCATACTTCTACTACCATTCGCAGTTATGCACTGTAAGCAGATTTTTATTATGCAGACCAAAGTTTTTAATGCCAAGCATCCCATAAAAGAGATAGCTGCCATGCACCACCACAGTCAAACTTAAAACAAGATACCCACCCCAGCATTCAATGTGCATTTTGCGCTTACAAGTGTAGAGATGAAACCGAACTTAAACCGGCACCATTGCCCCCATCCGAATGTGGGATAGGTCATACAGTATGGAAAATTTTGGAATGGAGAACAAGACTTCATTTAAGCTAAACAAAACGAGTGAGGAAGGGCAAAAGTCGGGCGGTGCCGACTTTATAATACCCTACACCTACCCTATAGGTACAATGTGGAAGCTACATCCAATTCTGAACCAATTTTGATGGAGCTCGGCAAGCAAATATGTTCAAACTGTAGAAACTACGATTGACATATGACAACATTATGGCAAATTACCAAAAATCTGACGAACATATATATGGGAGCTATATCTAATTCTGAACCGATTTCGAGCAAAATTCTCATATAATGTGGTAGTTGTCGAGGAAAGCGTTGTGCGAAGTTTTGGGAAGATTGGTCGAAGAATGCGCTTGCAGTGGCTCTTGGGGTGAAAATTGGGCGATATACATATATGACAGCTATATCTAATTCTGGGCCGATTTCTAGGAAATTCACCAGTAATTTTGAGAGTCATAAGAAATCCTTCCTGCCAAATTTCGACAGAATCGGTTAACAAATGAGCATTTTTTTGCAATATTTCTCAAAATCGGACAAACATATATATGAGAGCTATACCTAAATCTGAGACGATATATATGGACGAACATATATATAAGAGCTATACCTAAATCTGAACCGATTTCGAGCAAACTCCTCAGATACTGTGGTGGTCATCGAGGAAAGCGTTGTGCAATATTTTGGCAAGATTGGTCAATAAATGTGCTTGCAGTGGCGGTAGGAGTGAAAATCAGGCGATATGTATATATATATATATATATATATATATATATATATATATATATATATATATATATATATATATATATATATATATATATATATATATATATATATGAGAGCTATAACTAAATCTGAACCGATTTCCATGAAATTCACCAGTAATGTCGAGAGTCGTAAAACAAATGACCATTTTATTGCATAATTACTGAAAATCGGACGAACATATATATGGGAGCTATATCTAAATCTGAATCGATTTTGACCAAACTCTATGTACATTGTGGTAGTCGTCGTGGAAAGCGTTGTGCAATATTTTGGCAAGATTGCTGAATAAATGTGCTTACAGTGGCTCTAGGAGTGAAAATCGGGCGGTATATATATATGAGAGCTATATGTAAATCTGAACCGATTTCCATGAAATTCACCAGTAATGTCGAGAGTTGTGAAAAATTCTTCCTGCCAAATTTCGAGAGAATCGGTTAACAAATGACCATTTTATTGCAAAATTACTGCAAATCGGACGAACATATATATGGGAGCTATATCCAAATCTGAACCGAATTCTATGAAATTTACAAGTAATATTTATAGTTATAAGAAAATCCTTCCTGGCAAATTTCGCGAGAATCGGTTAACAAATGACAATTTTATTGCATTAATACTGAAAATCGGACGAACATATATATGGGAGCTATATCCAGATCTGAACCGATTTTTCCCAATTTCCAAAGGTTTCGTTTCTAGGCCGAAAAACATGCCTGGACCAAATTTGAAGACGATCGGATGAAAACTGCGACCTGTGCTTAGTACACAAATTAACATGAACAGACGGATAGACAGACAGACGAATCAGAAAGTGATTCCGAGTCGATCGGTATACTTATCAATGGGTCTATCTCTCTTCCTTTTGGGTGTTACAAACAAATTCACAAAGTTATAATACCCTGTACCACAGTAGTGGTGTGGGGTATAAACATAACAAGTAAGAGCGTGCTAAGTTCTGCCGAATCTTATATACCCTTCACCATGCATCGCATTTGTCGAGTTCTATGAGCGGTATCTCTTTTTAGGCAACCAAAGAATATTGAATAAGTACTGTTATGCTATTGGAGCTACATCAAGTTATAGTCCGTTTCGGACCATAAATGAATGCCGAACATGGTAGAAGTCATTGTGTAATATTTCAGTTCATTTGGATAAGAATTGCGCCTTGTAGGGGCTCAAGAAGCAAAATCGGTAGATAGGTTTATATGGAAGCTGTATCAAGCTATTGATCGATTCCGACCATATGAAACACGTATGTTGAGAGCCACGAGGGAAGCCGTTGTACAAAATTTCTTCCAAATCGTTTGAGAGTTGCGACCTCTAGAGGCTCAAGAAGTCAAGATCCCAGATCGGTTTGTATGACAGCTATACCAGATTATAAACCGATTTGAATCATACTTAGCGTTGTTGTTGGAAATGCTACCAAAACACTAATTGCACAAAATTTCAGTCAAATCGGTCGAGAATTGCGCCCTCTAGAGGCTCAAGAAACCAAGACCCAAGATCGGTTTATATGGCAGCTTTATCAAAACATGGACCGATTTGGCCCAACTTACAATCCCAACCGACCTACACTAGAAAAAAGTATTTGTGCGAAAATTTCACGTATTAGACACGTATGTTGATAGTCATGAAAGAAGCCGTTGTACAAAATTTCTGCCAAATCGGATGAGAATTTCGCCCTCTAGGGCCTCAAGAAATCAAAACCCAAGATCGGTTTATATGAAAGCTATACCAGACTATGAACCGATTTTAATCATACTTAGCACAGTTGTTGGGAGTGATAACAAAACACTACGTGCAAAATTTCAGTCAAATCGGTCGAGAATTGCGCCCTCCAGAGGTTCAAGAAGTCAAGACCCAAGACCGGTTTATATGGCAGCTTTATCAAAACATGGACCGAATTGGCCCATTTACAATCCCAACCGACCAACAGTATTTGTGCAAAATTTCACGTACTAGACACGTATGTTGAAAGTCATGAAAGAAGCCGTTGTACAAAATTTCAGCCAAATCGGATGAGAATTGCGCCCTCTAGGGCCTCAATAAGTCAAGACCCAAGATTGGTTTATATGACAGCTATACCAGATTATGAACCGATTTTAATCATACTTAGCATTGTTGTTGGGAGTGACACCAAAGCACTACGTGCAAAATTTCAGTCAAATCGGATGAGAATTGCGCCCTCTAGAGGTTCAAGAAGTCAAGACCCAAGATCGGTTTATATGCCAGCTTTATCAAAACATGGACCGATTTGGCCCATTTACAATCCCAACCGATCTACAGTATTTGTGCAAAATTTCAAGTATTACACACGTATGTTGAATGTCATGAGAGAAGCCGTTGTACAAAATTTCAGCCAAATCGGATGAGAATTGCGCCTTCTGGAGGCTCAAGAATTCAAGATCCCAGATCGGTTTATAAGACCGATTTGAATCATACTTAGCACAGTTGTTGGCAGTGATACCAAAACACTACGTGGAAAATTTCAGTCAAATCGGACGGGAATTGCGCCCTCTAGAGGTTCAAGAATTCAAGACCCAAGATCGGTTTATATAGCAGCTAAACATGGACCGATTTGGCCCATTTACAACCGACCTACATTAATAAAAAGTATTTGTGCAAAATTTCAAGTGGCTATCTTTACTCCTTCGAAAGTTAACGTTATTTCGACAGACGGACGGACGAACGGACAGACGGACGGACGGACAGACGGATGGACGGATGGACGGACGGACGGACAGACGGACGGACAGACAGACAGACGGACGGACAGACGGACGGACAGACGGACGGACGGACAGACAGACGGACGGACAGACGGACGGACGGACAGACAGACGGACGGACGGACGGACAGACGGACGGACAGACGGACGGACGGACGGACGATTATGGCTCATCAAGAATATACATATTTACTTTATGGGGTCTCAGACGCATATTTCGAGGTGTTACAAACAGAATGACGAAATTAGTATACCCCCATCCTATGGTGAAGGGTATAAATAGAAAATCTGGTTGCAGATATTTGCAACATGCTTGATTGAAGGAACTGCGAAACATAAACTACAGAACCAATACCTGTGACAGTATTGCATGCAAACCGCCAATGCCGAATTGGTTCAGCGCATTAGTAGCCCGCCTGAAGAAAAACAAGGCAGCAGGAGCCGATGGGGTAGCAGTTCAAGTTTTAATGATCTGACGCGATCGCGGGATTTTAGTAACCCACATATGAACAAAAGGTCTTCTCTCAGCTGACGATTAGGATTAGCTAGAAATCTTTGGAAACACCAATTTCGGTTTCATTCAGGATATTTCAGGAAAATTGTCCTAGCAGCTTTTTAAACACTCACTATTGCGACTTCATTTTTTGAAGTATTCGTGGTGTCTCACAAATGTTGCTCTCTATTCATTTATAATCCCATGGGATTTAGTTCAAATATCTACTTTACAAACCAAGCCATTCATTCGTCCCATGATGCAGATGCTCAACCCCACCAAGTGAAACAAAAGAAGCTAAATCACTCTTTTAATATTTTTCTGTGTATGTGTGTGTGTGTGAGCGTTTTTTGTTCAACCATATTTTTGGGTTATAAAACTTACAACACAATCCGCCCACTTATTTCTTCTCCCTGCTGTTTAACCTCACCATCCCATGCATGTAGCTGGGTTAGTGCTCACGGGCCCCTCCTCTGATCGTTTACAACCCGAAGCCACTAAAAAACACTCATAATATCATAAAATTAAAACACTTTTACCCTCCAGTGCGGTTCGACGAAGGGTGAAATAGGATACCACCGCTTGCATTACAAAAAAAAAAAACAACAACAACAACATGGTGTTGGTGGATGCCATGGCGAGGTGTAGTTGGCTTATGGAGCAGAAAATCTTTTTGGTGAAACTGCAGTAAATGGAACAAAGTGTACACAATGTTTAACATCGAGTCGATGTGTGTGTGTGTGTGTGTGGGTGTGTGTGTGTGGGTGTGTGGGTGTTTGAGTCTGAGTATTTTATGAGACAGTGTGAAGGGCCATGTAGTAAGGCAATAAGGATCAAAGAAAGAAGAAGAAACTTAAATCACATTCACTGCCATTCATTTATTCATTCATTCATTTGCTCACTCACTCGTTGAGCCATTCATTTACAAATGTTGGCTACTGGAATTCAATATACCCCATGAGTCCACCCCTCTCCACAGTCAAGTACAGCGTCAAGCATGCGGGTGGTCAGTCTAAAGGCAAAAGGCTCGCTGACATGCAGCAGCTAACTGGCCAGCAGATGTTTAAGCAACAAATCCTTAAACTTGGACATAAATACGAAACTCCAAAAAATCAGAAAGGCTAAAGAGAGACGGGGAGAGAGAGAGAGAGAGAGAGATACAGAGAGGGGTACAACCCTTACATAGTCTGTCTTTCGGATTTTTGTTTGTAAGCGACCTTTGCAAGGAGCACCAGTGCTACACATGTCTATGTTTTCGGTCTGAGAACTAGTAGGATTTCATTTTGGCTCTTGCACTAAGTTGAAATGTAATTTGAATTACACATTTTTGCAAAGTTGGCAAAATAGTAATGCAACTATTTTCACATTAGGGGGAATGGCCAACAAAGGATTGGGCAAAGAAGCATCAGCTGTTGGAGAAGCTTTAAAATTTACTCGAAAAAGAAGCAAAAAAAAACAAACAATCCTATGGACTACAAATGAAATGAGATATTAAAACAAGTTGAGGCGTGCTAAGTTCGGGCGGGCCGAATCTTTTAAAGGGCGATTTTTTAGCTATTATCTTTTTGGCAACACTGGTTTAAACAGCTCATGCACGTATCGTGTTTTGTTGCATTGTGAAACATCTTCAGTTTGGGCTACAATTAAGCCATGAATCGTCAAACGAACGAACAACGCTTGCAAATTAATGCATTTTATTATCAAAATTCGCGCTCTGTTAAGAAAGTTCATCGCGCTCTTCGTACATTTTATGGACGAAGCTCAGAATTGCAAAAATTGTCGATTTTGGGGTGAAAATTTCAGTCAGTTCGAATAAGAATTGCGTCCTTTAGGGGCGCAAGAAGTAAAATAGGGAGATCGGTTTGCATGGGAGCTATATCAGGCTATAGACCGATTCAGACCATAATTTACACGTATGTTGAAGGTCTTGAGAGAAGTTGTTGCACAAAATTTCAGGCAAATCGGATAAGAATTGCGCCCTCTAAAGGCAGAAGAAGTCAAGATCCCAGATTGTTTTATATGGCAGCTATATCAGGTTATGGACCAACTGAAACCATATTTGACACAGATGTTGGAAGTCATAACAAACCACTTCTTGCAAAGTTTCAACCAAATCGGACAAGAATTGCGCCCTCTAGCGGCACAAGAATTCAAGATCCCAGATTGGTTAATATGGCAGCTATATCAGGTTATGGGGCTTGCACGTCGTGCAAGATTTCATTCCAATCGGATAAGAATTGCGCCCTCTAGAGGCTCAAGAAGTCAAGATCCCAGATCCGTTTACATGGCAGCTATATCAGGTTATGCACCGATTTTCACCATACTAAGCACAGTTGTTGCAAGAGATACCAAAACACTATGTGCAAAATTTTATTCCAATCGGATAAGAATTGCGCCCTCTAGAGGCTCAAGAAGTCACGGCCCAAGATCGGTTTATATGGCAGCATTATCGAAACATGGACCGATTTGAAGCAAACAAAGCGCAGTTGTTGAAAGTGATACCAAAACACCACGTGCAGAATTTCAGTCAAATCGGACGAGAGTTGCGCCCTCTAGAGGCTCAGGAAGTCAAGATCCCAGATCCGTTAATATGGCAGCTATATCAGGTTATGCACCGATTTTCACCATACTAAGCACAGTTGTTGGAAGTGACATCAAAATACTACGTGCAAAATTTCATTCCAACCGGATAAGAATTGCGGCCTCTATAGGCTCAAGAAGTCAAGACCCAAGATCGGTTTATATAGCAGCTATATCAGGTTATGAACCGATTTGAACCATACTTGGCACAGTTGTTGGATATCATAATAAAACACGTCGTGCAAGATTTCATTCCAATCGGATAAGAATTGCGCCCTCTAGAGGCTCAAGAAGTCAAGACCCAAGATCGGTTTATATGGCAGCTATATCAAAACATTGACCTATATGGCCCATTTACAATCCCAACCGACCTTCGCTAATAAGAAGTATTTGTGCAAAATTTCGAGTGGCTAGCTTTACTCCTTCGAAAATTAGCGTGCTTTCGATAGACAGACGGACGGACAAACGGTTGGACGGACGGACAGGCGGACTGACATGACTAGATCGACTTAAAATAACAAGACGATCAAGAATATATAAACTTTATGGGGTCCCAGACGAATATTACGAGTAGTTACAAACAGATTGACGAATTTAGTATCCCATGGTGGAGGGTATAAAAATTCATAGTTTCGTCCGGTTTATGGGTTAGTGGCATCATTGGACCGTACTTCTTCAAAGATGAGGCGAATCTTAACGTAACGTTGAGAGGTGAACTTTTTTTTTGCCCAAAATGCAAGAGCTTGACTTGCATGACATGTGGTTTCAACAAGACGGTGCCACATGCCACACAGCACGCGTAGCTATCGACATATTGAGGGGCGAGTTCGGTGAACATTATATTTCACGTTCGGGACCGGTCAATTTGCCGGGTATTTGGCATCATTGGACTGTACTTCTTTATGCGAATCCTAACGTAACGGTGAATGGTGAGCTGACATCCAAAATTGTTTTGCCCAAAATGCATGAGCTTGACTTGCATAACATGTGGTTTCAACAAGATGGTGCCACAGGCCACACAGTGCGCACAAAAATGGACTTATTGAGAGGCGAGTTCGGTGAACATTTTATTTCACGTACGGGACCGGTCAATTTGCCGTCTAGATCGTGGGCTATATTATGTATATACAGACAAGCCCGCTTCATTAACGCATTGGAAGACAACATTGAAGATTTAGATATAGCTGCCATATAAACCGATCTCTCGATTTAAGACCTTGGGACTGTAATAGTAGCATTTATTGTCCGATTTGGTATAGCGAGTTGTGTTAGGCTCCTCTACATCCCTGTTCAATATGACTGAGAACGGTCCATATTTGCATATAGCTGCTATATATATACCGATCATCCGATTTAAGGTTTATGACCAATAAAAGGTGAATTTATTAACCGATTTTGCCGAAATTAGGCACAATTAGTTGCGCCCTCGACATTCGTACCGAGTATGGTTAAGATCGGCATATATTTAGATATAGCTGCTATGGGATCATAAATTATGTAGTTTTTACTGTATTGCGACGAAAGGTTTTTATACCCTACCCACTACAGTGGTACAGGGTATTATAACTTAGCGAATTAGTTTGTAACACCCAGAAGGAAGAGAGATAGACCCATTGATATTGATCGACTCAGGTTCAGGTTTTGATTCGATTTAGCTATGTCCCTCTGTCTGTCCGTCTGTTCATGTTAATTTGTGTACAAACTACAGATCGCAATTTTCATCCGATCACCTCAAATTTGGTATGGGCATGCTTTTCGGCCTAGAGAAGAAGCCTATTAAAATTGGAAAAAATCGGTTCAGATTTGGATATAACTCCCATATATATGTTCATCCGATTTGCAGTAATTCGGCAATAAAATGATCATTTGTTAACCGATTCTTTAGAAATTTGGCAGGAAGGCTTTTCTTATAACTGGTAAATTTTACTGGTAAATTTTATGGAAATCGGTTCAGATTTGGATATAGCTCCCATATATATGTTAATCCGATTTGCAGTAATACTGCAATAAAATGGTAATTTTTTAACCTATTCTCTCGAAATTCGACAGGAAGGACTTTCCTACCATTTTCGATATTACTGGTGAATTTCATAAAAATCGGTTCAGATTTGGATATAGCTCTCATATATATGTTCGTCCGATTTGCAGTAATACTGCAATAAAATGGTCATTTGTTAACCGATTCTTTCGAAACTCGACACTAAGGCTTTTCTTATGACTCTCAACATTTCTGGTAGATTTTGTAGAATTCGGATCAGAATTGGATATAGCTCCCATGTATATGTTCCTCCGATTTGCAGTAATACTGCAATAAAATGGTCATTTGGTAACCGAATCTGTCGAAATTCGACATTAAGGCTTTTCTTATGACTCTCAACATCCTTGATGAATTTCATAAAAATCGGTTCAGATTTGGATATAGCTCCCATATATATGTTCGTCCGATTTGCAGTAATACTGCAATAAAATGGTCATTTGGTAACCGATTCTTTCGAAATTCGACATTAAGGCTTTTCTTATGATTCTCAACATTCCTGATGAACTTCGTAGAAATCGGTTTAGATTTAGATATAGCTCCCATATATATGTTCGTCGGATTTGCAGTAATACTGCAATAAAATGATCACTTGTTAAACGATTCTCTCGAAATTTGGCAGGAAGGCCTTTCTTATGGCTCTCGACATTATTGGTGAATTTTGTAGAAATCGGTTAAGATTTAGTTATTGCTCTCATATATGTATATCACCTGATTTTCACTTCTGGAGCCACTGCAAGCGCATTTTTTGACCAATCTTCCCAAAACTTTGCATATCGCTTTCCTCGACGACTACCACATTATATGAGAAGTTTGCTCGAAATCGGTTCAAAATTAGATATGGCTCCCATATATATGTTCGTCAGATTTAAGGTAATTTGCCATAATGTTGTCATTTGTCAACCGTAATTGCATATTTGCTCGAAATGTGATACGAATTGTATAACAACCCATCTGAAAATATCCGGCGAGATTCATCAAAATTGTTTCAGAATTAGACATAGCTCCCACTTTGTACCTAGTGGGTAGGTGTAGGGTATTATTAAGTCGACACCGCCCGACTTTCGCCTTTCCTTGCTGGTTAATATATATCTCCGAGGTGGTGGGTATCCAAAGTTCAGTCCGGCTGAACTTTATGGCTTTTTAATTGTTTTTTTTTTTGGATTGGACCTTATCCTAAGTCCTAAATGTTGATCTCTTTGCTTTTAACTGACTGTAATTTAAGCAAAATATTGTTGTGATGGGGTAATACTTCCGTCGATTAGTAATTTATGGAGAAATGAGCGCTCAGATACTCGGCTTTATAGGGGCATTTCATGTGCAAAGTAACCCCCTGCTTAGGGCTTTTACAGCAACAAACAAATTTACAGCACGGAACTACTGCCATAAAGCCTTCCTATGAGTCCCGTATTGCATTTAAAGGACTACATGTTTACTTGGGGGATAGGACGGTAGGCTCTCATGATCTCGTTTTGTGTTCCAATGTCAGTCCGTACTCTACTTCTTAAACGATTTTTTGAGACCCAGATTGGCATAAACAGACTACATTTCCCATTAAGGAGGTTTGGCGGCCACGATACTTATGGCCCTTCGAAACTTTAATGTAAGGTTCGTGCGAGTGTTATCTTGTCATGATCGGGGGTTTCAAAAGTTGTGATGGTCCCCATTTGACCCCATATTTCCATGTCCTATTCACTACCTTCCATTTGAGCCACCAGTTCCTTAATAGAATGTTAATGGGCAAATTTGCATTTGCAGTATCTCATCGGTCTAGCGGGCTTTAATTTTTCCCCAAGTTTTCTGGTAATTGCATTTGATGTCTAAGGTAACCGCCACAATTCATTTATTCTTTTTTTTGAAAATTTCATCTCAAAAAAATTATGAGGAACAAAATTCCCTCATCTTGGCAAAAAAAAAGTGTATGTACACTTTCGTTTATTCCCTCTCGAATTCTTGGGCTCTTTATGTATTTTTTAATTTAATAAAAAGCGAAATAAATTCGTTACGATTATTCAATGCCATACATTATGGCAATGTTCAAAGGCAACACAGACGACAGCAGGAGCAGCAACAGCACTGCACTGAAGTAAGAAAAGCAACCCATCACCGAGGACCACCATTATTTTCATCTTCATGCTCATCATGGTGAGGGCCATCACCATCATCATGAATCGGATGCTCCGCTTGGCTTTGCACAAAATGTTGGATATTGCGTGTTGTTGTTGTTGTTGTTCAATTGCCACTCGTACTGCTCTACCATACACATGCAGCAGCAGAAGAAAAAATTACTTAAAACTCTTCAAAGCAACAGAAAAGCGAACGCCAAGGCACACAAGCAGCAAATTATCTCCACCAAAATACACAAAAGCGGATTCTTTTTTTTTTTCAAAGCGATATCCACCATCATCATCTCCACTCCAGCATCACATTGATAGCAGCAGCACCAGCACCAGCCATAAGACCATGAAGAATGCTTGCTAGGTGCGGCAATGGTTGGAAGCTGCCTTTAAGTGGCGCTGCCGGTGATGGAGCAGTGGTAGCCAAGACAAATGGCATTGCCGACAAAATACTGACGAGCTGGCTGGCTGGCTGGCAGACAGGCAGCATGAGGGGCATGAGAAAGAGGCACACAGTTACTCTTTTCGGGACATGTAATGAAAAATATAACATGATCTGAACTTAAGCTTGGAAATTAAGTAGATTACAAACGGCTCGTCATATATCTTTTGTGTTAGTGCATGTGTGTGTGTGAGTGTGTGTGACTTGTGGGTGTGGGATGGCAAGTCAACATAGAGAGTTGCATTTCAGCATCAGAAACACAGGCAAAACAGAAGGGCCCCAAGGCACTCTCTCTCTCTCTCTCCCACTGCCTCTGTGCATTGGACTACACTTAAATTCTAAATTTCTCTGCTTATCCTGCAATCAAAGAACAAAGCAAAAAAAAAATTTGGGATTGTTTTGTTGGTTGCATTGCTATTGCCTCGCCTTGCCAGCTTGCACAACAGTAGTTGGCTGGTGTTTCCGTTTCCAAAGTATGCCGCTGCTGCATCTACTGCATCTCTTGTTGCTTCCCAAAGTCATTCATCTTTTTTTTCTGTTGTTCCTCAGGTGGGTTTTTGCCCAAGGCCTTTATTAAGGGCTCTGCTTGGAAAGTGGAAATTTATTTTGAATTCAGAAACTTTACTTGCAAAATGAAAATAAGAAATATATGTGGGAATTCAAAGATTTAATCGGCAGATCGGATATCGTCAGATCATCGAATGTCAGGGGAATCACAATCTCCTTATATACATCAATTTGGTTTGTGTGTTCCTTATAGACTCAGAAACGGCTGAACCGATTTTCTTGAAATTTACACAGATGGTAATGATCCCGTGGTGAAAATAGGGTACTACATTTTTTGATATCTGAAGGGGGGGGCGGACCCTCCCCCCTAACCTAATTTTCAGAAATGCCAGATCTCGGAGATGGTTGGTGCAATATAAGCGAAATATTTTGTGTTCTCATATAGTACCCTGAAAATAAAAATTTCGTATCCACATTTCGGATGGGGTATCTAGGGGGCCGCCCCACCCTAAAACCTACCAAACATATATTTAGACCAATCACGACAATATGGGACTCAAATGAAAGGTATTTAGGATAAGAAAACGTATCTGATGTCCAAATGTCGGACCAAGTGTTTGGGGGACCACCCCAACCTCAAAACACCCTTAAATCGGACATATTTCTCTCTTTCCTCCCCAAAAACATCCCCCAAGGGGTCAAATTTACGACTATAGCAATATGGGGCTCAAATGAAAGGTCTTTGGTAATAAAGCACGAATCTGATATCAATATTAGGGAAAAGTGTATATGGGGCCACCCTACCCCCCACTCTAACTATCACCAAACAAGTAAGAGCGTGCTAAGTTCGTCTGGCCCGAATCTTATATACCCTCCACCACGGATCGCATTTGTCGAGTTCAATGCGCGGTATCTCTTTTAAGGCAAGCAAAGAATATTCAATATGAACTGTGAAGCTAATGGAGCTATATCAAGTTATAGTCCGATTCGGACCATAAATGAATGCTAAATATTGTAAAAGTCATTGTGTAATATTTCAGTTCATTCGGATAAGAATTGCGCCTTGTAGGGGCTCAAGAAGCAAAAGCGGGAGATGCGTTTATATGGGAGCTGTATCAAGCTATAAATCGATTCCGACCATATTAGACACGTATGTAGAAAAACATGAGAGAAGCCGTTTCTTCCAATTCGGATGAGATTTGCGCCCTCTAGAGGCTCACGAAGTCAAGATCGCAGATCGGTTTATATGGCAGCTATATCAGGTTATGTACCGATTTCCACCATACTTAACATAGTTGTTGGAAGTGATAACAAAACGTTACGTGC
This sequence comes from Stomoxys calcitrans, assembly GCF_963082655.1. Lineage (NCBI taxonomy): Eukaryota > Metazoa > Arthropoda > Insecta > Diptera > Muscidae > Stomoxys > Stomoxys calcitrans. The sequence continues at coordinate 265,472,755 of NC_081552.1, read as the reverse complement.
AAAATTTCACTTAAATCGGACAAGAACTGCGCCCTCTAGAGGCTCAAGGAGTATAGCATTATATGGCAGCATTATCAAAACATAGAACCATTTGAACCAAACATAGCGCAGTTGTTGGAAGTGATACCAAAACACCACGTGCAGAATTTCAGTCACATCGGACGAGATTTGCGCCCTCTAGAGGCTCAGGAAGTCAAGATCCCAGATCCGTTTATACGGCACCTATATCAGGTTATGCACCGATTTTCACCATACTAAGCACAGTTGTTGGAAATGCTACCAAAACACTACGTGCAAAACTTCAGTGAAATCGGACGAGAATTGCGCCTTTTGGAGGCTCAAGAAGTCAAGACCCAAGATCGGTTTATATGGCAGCAATATCAGGTTATAGACCGATTTAAACCGCACTTGGCACTGTTGTTGCCTATCATATTAAAACGCCGCGTGCAATTTTTCAGTCTAATCGGAGAAGAATTGCGCCCTCTAGGGGCTCGGGAAGTCAAGACCCAAGATCGGTTTACATGGCAGGTATATCAAAACATGGGCCCATATGGCCCATTTACAATCCCAACTGACCCAGACTAATAAGAAATATTTGTGCAAAATTTCAAGCGGCTTCCTTTACTCCTTCGAAAGTAAGGGTACTTCCGACAGACAGACGAACGGACGGACAGACGGACGGACAGACGGACGGACAGACGGACGGACAGACGGACGGACGGACAGACGGACGGACAGACGGACGGCCAGACGGACGGACAGACAGACGGACGGACAGACGGTCGGACAGACGGTCGGACAGACGGACGGACAGACTGACGGACATGGCTATATCGACATAAAATGTCACGACGATCAAGAATATATATAACTCATGGGGTCTCAGACGAATATTTCGAGTAGTTACAAACATAATGACGAAATTAGTATACCCCCATCCCAGGGTGGAGGGTATAAAAATAACATGGTTTCTATTGTTGGGGACGGGTGCTGCGGGGACAGCCCTAAACCCGCCAAATGGATATGTAGACCAATGTCGGCAATATAGAGCCATGTGTTTGGTGACGCGCCCCACCCTAAAATACCTCCCTATTATATAAAACCTATTTGGGGTGGATATTTATTGATTTTCGGGAAATTTATATTCATTTTCGGGACAATGATCCTCTGGTCCATCCCACCTTCAAGCACAACTTGTTTACCTATCATGCCATTATGGGACTCATATGAAATGTTTCTGAAAGTGAAACTTGAATCTTATATTTACTTTGATGGCCAAGTGACCACCCCCGAGAAACCCCCTTAACCCGAAATAGTTACCAAAACAATATGGAGCTCAAAAGAACGGCATTTGGGAGTGCAGTAAAAATTTGCTCAGGAACCGAGCAGGGGCAAACTTTTCATACATCAGTGAGTGCTTTTCGATTCAAGTTGTGTTTATCAACGATAATGGACCTTTTTTATAGCCCAGTCCGTACGGTGTGCCACAGTGCGACACCTCTTTGGGGAGAATTTTTTACATGACCATGCATGGTATGGTACCTCGCAAATGTCGCCAGCACTAAGAGGGGATAGCCACCGCTTTATATTTTGTCCGAAGTTCCGCCAGGATTCGAACGCAGGCGTTCAGCGCCATAGGTGGACATAGGCTGCAGTAGGACGATATCCATATACAGGGCGAAGTGTCCCCACCCTTAATAGATATTAGAGAGTTAAAGAAGGCGCAGCGGAGCGGGCCTTGTTCAGCTAGTTTTATATATTTTATGAGGTCTTTTAGAAAACAGAGCTAAGAATATAGTATGTCATAATATTTTTACCCCAAGGTATCTTTTAGGTTGGGGACCTTACCAAATAGTTGTCTCCTTCTAACCGATATCCCCAACTTTTCCCTTTTTAATCCTTGTCATGGTCCATGCCACCCTTGATCCATCCCTGTACCGAAGGCTTATTTGGTCTATTGTCGATCTAGTTGTTGCTAGGCGTTTGTGTATGTGATGTGGGTTCATGTTTTTTTCTTCCCATTCATTTCTTGCAAGGAAATGAATTATGTTTTCAATGTCTGTTTCAAAGAAATAAAATGAATCTTGTGCATCTGTCCTTATTTGTAGATGTGTGCATGGATATACGCACAACACACACACACACACATGTGCACATTTGGGAATTTTACGTCCGTTTTGGAGCACAACATGCAATCGAGTTTCGTTGTAGTTTTTGGTGTTGCTTGTCATGCCGTGTAGTATCTTAAATTACATGGCATTTTAGATTGTTACATTCCTACTAAGACGGTTCAATTCAGTTGCATTTCCCAGCTCTTTTAGATGTGCCAGTTCTTTGGCAGGGAATTTTCTTGCATTTTTGGCAAATTTACGTTTTAAGCATTCCAAGTTTCCATTTCATTGTGTTGAGTTTCAATTTGAGCATTTTTAAGGGTACAGAGCGGTATATTAATCACATCATTTCGTTAATAGAACCAGGAAATATGCATCTGCTATATCCCGAAATTATTCTTCTAAGTCTAGAATTTCGTATTAGCCAAGTCCGTACGTGCTACACTTATGCGTTCCAAAACCTTCCATCCAAAAAAAGCAAATTTTCGCACAAATACTACTATGATGTCCATCATCCAAATCGGCTATGACCAGAATCGGTTCATAATCTGATATAGCTTCAATATAGCCTTCACACAGATAACGGGTAAAGAACTTGACAAATGCTATCCATGGTAGAGAGTGTTTCAAATCGCATGGTACAGAATGTTTACCTCCTGTGAACCGACTGAAGAACAACAAGGCAGCAGGAGCCGACGGGTTGCCCACTGAACCATTCAGGACCGGAGGCGAAACGCTGATTAGGAGTATGCATCAGCTTATCTGCTCGATGTGGCTAGAAGAACGCATACCCAATGATTGGAACCTCAGCATACTATGTCCCGCACACAAAAAAAGGAGATTAGACGGAATGTGCCAGTTAAAGAGGAATAAGTCTTCTCGATTTATTTGGCTGAAATTTGAGACAGGAAATTATGTTAGGCCCTTCGCCATCCTTCGTTAATTTGGCATAAATCGGAACTGATTTGGATATAGCTGCCACTTAGACCGAACCTTCGATTTAGGGTCCTAGGCCCATAAAAGCCACATTTATTATCCGATTTTGCTGAAAGTTGGGAAAGTGAGTTAAATTTAGCCCCTCAATGTCCTTCTTCATTTTGGCTCAAATCGGTCCAGATTTGGATATAGCTGCCATATAGACCGATCCGCCGACTTAGGGTCTTAGGCCCATAAAAGCCACATATATCATCCGATTTTGCTGAAATTTGGAACAGTGAGTTGTGTTATGTGCTTCAACATGCTTCGTTAATTTGGCCCAGATCGGTCCATATTTGGATATAGCCCCCATATAGACCGATCCGCCGATTTAGGGTCTTAGAGCCATAAAAGTCACATTTATTATCCGATTTTGCTGAAATTTCGACCAATGAGTTGCGTAAAGCCCTTCGACATTCTTCGTCAATTTGGCTCAGATCGGTCCAGATTTGGATATAACTGCCATATAGACCGATCCGGCGACATAGGGTCTTAGGCCCATAAAAGCAACATTTATTATCCGATTTTGCTGAAATTTGAGACAGGATATTATGTTATGCCCTTCGATGTCCCTCGTTATTTTGGCATACATCGGAACAGATTTAGGTATAGCTGCCACATAGACCGATCCTCCGATTTAGGGTCCTAGGCCCATAAAAGCCAAATTTATTATCCGATTTTGCTGAATGTTGGGACAGAGAGTTAAATTTATACCCTCAATGTCATTATTCATTTTGGCTCAAATCAGTCCAGATTTGGATATAGCTGCTATAGAGACCGATCCGCCGACTTAGGGTCTTAGGCCCATAAAAGCCACATTTATGATCCGATTTTGCTGAAATTTGGAACAGTGCGTTGTGTAAGGCCCTTCGACATCCCTCGTTAATTTGGCCCAAATTGGTTCATATTTGGATATAGCCCCCATAGAGACCGATCCGCCGATTTAGGGTCTTAGGCCCATAAAAGCCACATTTATTATACGATTTTGCTGAAAGTTGGGACAGATTGTTTAATTTAGCTCCTCAATGTCCTTCTTCATTTTGATTTAAATCGGTGCAGATTTGGATATAGCTGCCATATTGACCGATCTCTCGATTTAGGGTCTTTGGCCCATAAAAGCCTTATTTAAGATCCGATTTTGCTGAAATTTGGGACAGTGAGTTGTCCAGGTCCAGGTTTGGGTATAGCTGCCATATAGACCGATCCGCCGACTTAGGGTCTTAGACCCATAAAAAGCCACATATATCATCCGATTTTGCTGAAATTTGAGACAGTGAGTTGTGTTAGGCCTTTTGATATCCTTCTTCAATTTGGCTCTGATCGGTTCAGATCTGTATATAGCTGCCATATAGGCCGATGTCTCGATTTAAGGTCTTGGGCCCATAAAAGGCGCATTTATTGTTCGATGTCGCCGATATTTGGTACAGTGAGTTATGTTGGGCCCCTCTTCATCTCTGTTTGATCTGGCCCATATCGGTCCAGATTTGGATATAGCTGCCATATGGTGGTTTATATATATATACCTGATGTGGTGGGTATCTAAAGTTCGGCCCAGACGAACTTTACACCTTTTTACTTGTTATTATATAAACAAGCCTCAAGTTAATACTACACCTTACCAAAAGCCTATTCGATTGAAAACATTACGTATGTAACAATTTCGAAGAAAAAAATCCTTGACTTTACCGATAAGATTCTTTTGATTTTCAAATTTTGTTTCCATATCAAGATAATCCTTTTGAATGGCTTTTCAAGCGCAAAGAGACAAACTGAGTACGGGAGGAGAAATGAAAAAAAAAACGAAATCAGCAACGATATCCATTTAATATCATAAATACTTCAATGACATACACATACGCTGTGCTACGCAAAACTTTTTTGCATACTTTGGCAAAAAAAAAAACACTAAAAAAATAACCCCATAAGCCTCGAGAGTAAAGTTCGATTGCCACTTAAACAAAAAAAGAAGGGAAGAAAAACAGCAAAAAAAAAAAAACTAAAACGAGAGAAATAAGTCAAAACTGATAGAGCCTCGTTGTAGCCTAGGCACAAAGTAGAAATGGCAAATATTGAAAACGAAGTGCCGTATATGCGCACGTATCATAATAAATCTCTCGCTCTCGACTGTAAAGGACACTAGCACACACACACACACACACACATGGACACTCACGTACTGAATCACTGGCACTACTGACACAAACGCAAAGTTGTAGGCACATGATAAGACCACCACTTATACAATGAGGACAAGAGGCGGCGTATGGGAAATAAAGAACTGACAAATCATAGTTGGCAATTTTCGTTTAACAGGGGATTATTTTGGTGAACGTTTAACATGGAGCAGATTCCCCCTACCCTCAAACTATCAGGCAATTCAGCAAAAAACTAACAGATTGCCAAAGCAAGAGGGCGATAGAGAGAGAGAGAGAGGGGAAGTTTGATTTCCAAGCAAAAAAGTTGGCCAAAGTACTTTTATAAATAATTAAAACAGTCGTGTGCTAGGGCAGGCAGGGCAAGGGGTTCAGGGCGTAATTGAGAAAAAAAAAATCGAAAAATAACACAAATGTGAAATGGCTAAAAAATTATACGGAAATGAATATTTCGATCTTTTTATGGCGTCGCCCCTTCTCTCGCCCTCCTTGCCCATGGTAAGCTCAATTTTCACCTCCATTCAGCTTCGACCTAAATCTGAGGGCAAAAATGAATCCCAACAAATTGAGTGATACGAAAGATAAAATATTTAGATTTAGGAGGTTTTGTTGGAGAATTCGAACAAGCAAAAAAAAAAAAAGAAAAACAGCAAAAGAAGGAAAAACAACAACGAGCATGTTCAACCATCCATAGAAAATCCATTCAGTTAGTTTGATAAAAGTTTCTTGGATGGATTTCCGTTCTATGTATGTTGCAATTTTTTTCTTCTTATTGTTGATGCTTTGCTGGCTCCCTGATTCTCCATCGCTCATCTCGGGAGCATTTGAGGCGAACTTTTTGAAAGTGGGTTTAATTTGATGGAAAAACAAGAAGAAGAACAACAACAACAGCAAAAACAAGGCAAAAGGGAAACATCCCAAAAAGGATGAGCTTATTTCCTACACAAGATGGATAGATGGATGGATGAATGGCTGGATGTTCGGTTGCTCGCTTGGTTAGTTGGACGATGGTGGATGAGTAAATGTATGAATTGTCGGTTGCTTGGCTAGATGAATTGTTGGATTGATTACTTATTGATTTATTTACTTTCATTTCCACTCTCACTTTTCTTGTTTCTAACTTGGCCGTTGCTTTGTTGGTCTGACAAAAGTGCCTCTGTCTGTGTGTGTGTGTGTGTGTTTGTGTTTATTTTGGTTTCTAACCCTTTTAGCCTGTGAAAGTCATGACCACAGCCTCAGCCAAGGCATGAGTGATGCCAGTAGGAAAAAAAATGTTTGTATATTTTCTATTGTTGTTGTTGTTGTTGTTAGCCTCAAACTTTTGAGAATTAAGGAAATTATGGTTATTTATTTTGATTGTGCCTTCATTATTGATTTAGCAAATTAAAATTATTTCTCCATTGATTGAATCTAATGGGGGGCGGATGTTGGCCGAGCACAATGCTAGTGTGTTAGGGGGGAGGAGAGTGGGTCCCCCCCCCCCCCAAACATCAAGGCAATGCCAAGGGGAATAAATGGGTTAATGGATTGTATACGAGCGCCGGAAGGGTTAAATGTGTTTAACTCTTTCCGGAATTCAATGGGAAAAGTAATGTTACCCAAGAAGGGGGGCGAATAATGAAAAGTTGCAATGTATATTTCATAAGAAGACAAATGTCTAGAAATGACACTTATTTGACATCTAACATCGAAGGGACCAACAAGGCATCTGTGAATTTTGACAATGGCCAGTGATATGAATTGATTTGAAGAGAATTGAAACAAGTAAAAAGGCATTAAGTTCGGCTGTGTCGGATTTGGATACCCACCACCTCGGGTATATATGAAAGCCGCTTTTCATCAAAATCCGATGAAAATTGGATAACTTATGCACCCCAATACGGCACGGACATTGCGTGGTCTTATAAATATAAGTCACTGTTGAATTTTGTATTTCAAAGTTCAACAAAATCCGGTAATAAATAAAGTTTTTATGGGCTTCAGAACTTTTATCGGGAGATCGGTCTATATGGCAGCTATATCTAAATATAGTTCGATCTGAACCGTACTTAGGTCAGATGTCAAGAGGCTTAAAATAACCAACTGCTTCGAATTTCAGCGAAATCAGGTAATAAATAAAGCTTTTATGGGCTTCAGACCCTTTGTCGAGAGATCGGTCTATATGGCAGCTATATCTAAATATAGTCCGATCTGAACAATATATAGGTTCGAAGATGAGATGCCTGAAGCTACTCACTGTTTAAAATTTCAGCGAAATCGGGTAATAAGGTCGGACAATAGATGCATCTTTTATGGGCTCAAAACCTTAAATCGAGAGATCGGTCTACATGGCAGCTATAGTCAAATCTGGACCAATCTGGGCCAAATAAAAGAAGGATGTCGAATGTTCTAATACAACTCACTGTCCCAAATGTTGGGGGTATCGGACAATAAATGCGCCTTTATGGGCTCAAAAACTTAAATCGAGAGGTCGGTCTATATGACAGCTATATCCAAATCTGAACCGATTTGTGCCATATTGCAGGGCTTAACCTAACTAACTGTCTCCAATTTTGGCAAAATCCGACAATAAATTCACCTTTTATGGGCTCAAAATCTTAAATAGAGATATCGGACTATATGGCAGCTATATCCAAATCTGAACCGATTTGAGCCATATTGCAGAAGAATGTCAAGGAGCTGAATGTAACTCACAGTCCCAAATATTGGCAATGTCGGATAATAATTGAGCCTTTTATGGGCTCAAAACTTTAACTCGAGAGAACGGTCTATATGGCAGCTATATCTAAATCTGAACCGATACGGCCTAAGTTGTAGAAAAATGTCGAAGTTTGTAACACAACTCACTGTTCCAAATTTTGGGGAGATCGGACAATAAATGCAGCTTTTATGGCCCCAAAACTTCAAATCGAGAGATCGGTCTATATGGCAGCTATATACAAATCTGAACCAATCTAAGCCAACTTAAAAAGGAATATTGAGGGGTCCAACACAGCTCACTGTTCCAAATTTCGGCGACATCGGACAATAAATACGCCTTTTATGGGCCAAAAACGTTAAATCGAGAGATCGGTCTATATGGCAGCTATATTCAAATCTGGACCGATCTGGGCGAAATTAAGGAAGGATATCGACTTGCCCAACACAACCCACTGCTCCAAATTTCGGCAAAATCGGATAATAAATGCGTCTTTTATGGGCCAAAAACCTTAAATAGAGAGATCGGTCTATAGGCAGCTATATCCAAATCTATACCTATTTGTGCCATATTGCAGAAGTATGTTGAGGGGCTTAACCTTACTACCTGTCCCAAATTTTGGCAAAAACGGACAATAAATGCGGCTTTTATGGCCCCAAAACTATAAATCGAGAGATCGGTCTATATGGCAGCTATATCCAAATCTGGACCGATCTGTGCGATATTGCAGATGCATGTCAGGGGACTAAATTTAACTTACTTTCCCCAATTTCGGCGATATCGGATAATAAATGAGCCTTTTATGGGCCCAAAGCCATACATCGAGAGATCGGTCTATATGGCAGCTATATGCAAATCTGAACCGATCTGGGCCAAATTGCAGGATGATATCGAAGAGCCCTAAACAACTTACTGTCCCAAATTTTGGCAAAATTGGACAATAATTGCGCCTTTTATGGGCTCAAAACCTTAAATCAAGAAATCGGTCTATATGGCAACCATATCGAAATCTACACCGATCTGGGCCAAATAGAAGAAAAATGTCGAAGAGCCTAAAATAACTCACTGTCTCAAATTTCAACAAAATCGAATGATAAATGTGGATTTTATGGGCCTAAGACCCTAACTCGGAGGATCCGTCTATATGGGGGCTATATCAAGATATAGTCCGATATAGCCCATCTTCAAACTTAACCTGCTTATGGACAAAAAAAGAATCTGTGTAGAGTTTCAATTTAATATCTCTGTTTTAAAGACTGTAGCATGATTTCAACCGTCAGACGGACAGACAGTCGGACGGACGTTCATAGCTAGATCGTCTTAGATTCTTACGCTTTTCAAGGTGGGTATAAAAAGCATTTTCAGCGGTGGTTTTCCTCTCCTAATGCAGACGACATTTGTGAGGTACTATGCCATGCATAAAAGTCATTTAAAAGCTTCTCCCCAACGATATGTTGCACTGCGGCACACCGTTCTGACTCGGCTATAAAAAGGAGGCCCCTTATCATTGAACTTTAACTTGAATCGGACAGCACTCTTTAATATGTGAGATGTTTGCCCCCGTTTCTCAATGGAATATTCATGGGAAAATTTGCATTGGCAACCACAGATGAAAATGTTTATAAACTCCACCATAGTAGGGGAGTTTTGCTTGTAACTCCCGGAAATATTCGCCTGAGACCCCATAAAGTATATATATTCTTGATCGTCGTGACATATTATGTCGATCATGTCATGTCCATCCGTCCCTCTGTCCGTCCGTCTGACCGTCCGTCTGTCCGTCCGTCTGTCTGTCGAAAGCAAGCTAGCTTTCGAAGGAGTAAAGCTAGCAGCTTGAAATTTTGCACAAATACTTTTTATTAGTGTACGTCGTTTGGGATTGTAAATGGGCCATATCGGTCCATGTTTTGATATAGCTGCCATATAAACCGACCTTGGGTCTTGACTTCTAGAGCCTCTTGAGGGCGCAATTCTTATCCGATTGGAATGAAATTTTGCCCGTAATGTTTTGGTATCACTTCCAATAGCTGCGGTAAGTATGGTTCAAATCGGGTCATAACCTGATATACCTGTCATATAAACCGATCTGGGGTCTTGATTTCTTGAGCATCTAGAGTGCGCAATTCTTATCCGATTGAAATTAAATTTTGCACGACGTGTTTTGTTATAACATCCATCAACTGTGCTAAGTATGGTTCGAATCGGTCCATAACCTGATATAGCTGCCATATAAACCGATCTGGGGTCTTGACTTCTTGAGCCTCTAGAGGGCGCAATTCTTATCCGATTGAAATGAAATTTTGCACGAAGTTTTTTGTTACGATATCCAACAACTGTGCCAAGTATGGTTCAAATCGGTTTATAACCTGATATAGCTGTCATATAAACCGATCTTGGGTCTTGATTTTTTGAGCCTCTAGAGGGCGCAATTTTTATCCGATTGGAATGAAATTTTGCATGACGTATTTTGTTATGACTTTCAACAAATGTGATAAGTTAGGTTAAAATCGGTGCATAACCTGATATAGCTGTCATGTAAACCGATCTTGGGTCTTGACTTCTTGAGGCTCTAGAGGGCGCAATTATTATCTGATTTGAACGAAATTTTGCATGAGGTATTTTGTATTGACTTTCAATAACTGTACCAAGTATGGTTAAAATCGACCTTTAACTTAATATAGCTGCCATATAAACCGATCTGCGATATTGACTTCTTGAGCCTCTAGAGGTCGCAATTATTATCCGATTTGCCTGAAATTTTGCACGACGGATCCTCTCAAGACCATCAACATACGTGTGTATTATGGCCTGAATCGGTCTATAGCCTGATACAGCTCCCATCGATCTTTCTATTTTATTTCTTGAGCCCCCAAGTGGCCCAAATTCTTACTCGAATTGGCTGACATTTTACACAGGTCTCCAACATATAATTTAATTGTGGTCCAAACCGTACGATATCTTGACATCGCTCTAATAGCAGTGCAAATCTTTTCTTTTATCCTTTGTTTGCCTAAGAAGAGATGCAGGGAAAAGAACTCGACAAATGCGATCCATGGTGGAGGGTTTATAAGATTCGGCCCGGCCGAACTTAGCAGGCTTTTATTTGTTGTTGATGTGCTTGCCAGGATACGACACCAGGCCTTTAGTGTCTTTAGAGGATATGGTAATCTCTGCGCTACGATTTGGATTTAGCTTTCTTTAAGATTTGGATTTATTGGGTTGCCCAAAAAGTAATTGCGGATTTTTCAAATAGTCGGCGTTGACAAATTTTTTCACAGCTTGTGACTCTGTAATTGCATTCTTTCTTCTGTCAGTTATCAGCTGTTACTTTTAGCTTGCTTTAGAAAAAAAGTGTAAAAAAGTATATTTGATTAAAGTTCATTCTAAGTTTTATTAAAAATGCATTTATTTTCTTTTAAAAAAATCCGCAATTACTTTTTGGGCAATCATAGCTCCCATTCATATGTATCTCCCTATTTTCACTTTTAGGGCCTTTGTTGGCGCATTTTTCCACCGATCTTCTTATAGAATGGTGACTCCCTCAATTTTTTTCAGGATTTTGTGTCGATTTTGGTCTATCTGTTTCAAATTTAAGCAAATTTTAGTTTCGTTGACTTACAGTGCATATCCAGTGTGGTTTTGGGGTATCTAAAGTTAGGCTATTCATCTTTTTTATGTATATTCAAAAATTGCTTTACATATATAGAATTTTTAACACAAGGTTTTGATTATATTCACAAAAACTTGAATTTTTATCCTCTCTAATCAGCATGTTTGCAACAAAGCCGGCGACAAAGACTTGACACTTTGACAAAAACATGAAAATATTAAATCTTGCCAAATATGGGATTTTCACTTCATATATAACTGCATATGTGTTTACTTAATTTGTTTGCCGATTGCCAATAAAAACTGCCAAAATGCCAAAGAATATGAAACAAACCAAGACCACCAACATCGTCAACATCAACATCATCGTCATCATCATCATCATCATCATTGTAGCCTTATATCTGCACATTCTATCGCCGATTGCTCGTTTGTGTTTTGCGGTGCTCAAAGGTAAATCCAACTAATCGCCCGATTACAAACTATCATTATGATGATAGTTGGGAATAAACTCGGCTACAACGGAACACCTGCACATACACAGATAAAACTCCCCCACTCTACATTTATTTGTAATTTCAAAATGTTCATCACTAACAGACACATGCAAGGACTTCCTTTTACACCTATACGCAGCCACACGCACACTTGCACACTTGCACACGCACACTTGCACACGCACACTTGCACACGCATACATGCATGTGTGTGTTTACCTAAATCATGTTTACATAAGCGTAGCCGAAAGGATATGAGTAGGTGTGTACGTCTGCGGGTATACCGTGTGAGTATGAGTATTTACATCTGTATTCCCCTGGGTGCCAGCTGGAATTTTAACTTTGCTCGCACAACTGCTGATTATTATTTGATTTTGGTTTATAGATTATTTGCATTAAATTAGCCCAAATGCCAAAGAGGATTACGTGGCAATGAGACAGTGTGTGAGTGTGTGCTGCGTTGGGGTACAGCAGGAAACGCGATGAAATGCCGCGAGCTATCCACAGGAAGTTACTTAAATTGGGTGGGATGTACATTTTGATTGATTCCTGCAAGCAAAACAACAACAACAACAGCAGCAGCAGCAACAACAACAACAACAATACAAACAGCGGTTACAACCACCAACAATAAAAACTACAAATAAAAGGCTACTAATGACGTCGGCGATTTAAGCGCAGTGAAGCAAGTTGTGGTGGGGAGTATGTGAGCTCTGGGGGGGGGATAATGATGTTATTCTACGACTTGCCAATACCATCCCGAATTATGATTTGTTTGTTTGTTTACGCTGGGTATTGTGATGTTTGTTTTCTCTTTTCGATGGTTTCAGCGGAGCATAAGCATAGCGTGCCGCCTGAATTGGTTGCCCTCTTAACTAAGAGAAAGGCTTTACGGCACACACACACACACACACACACTCACATAAAGTTGTATCATAAAATAACAATAACGCCAAAAAGTATCAACGCACAATAAAAACAACAAAATGTCTGTAAACATTCAAGTATTCGATGTTTATTTTGTTTTCACTTTTATTCGATATTCTGATTCGCATTGTTATGCGAGGGGTATTTTCGCAAATATCAAATCACAAATCTTGGCAACATAAAATACATAAATATGCTTAAGAGTTAAAAGTAAGGAATATCTGGAGGGGAAAATAAAATCAATAGTTGAAAATAAACTTTTTTTTCTCTATTACTATGCCCTTTACTACAAACAAAAAAACAAAGTTTTTGGTAATAATTTGAAACAACTCAAACTTACTTAAAAACAACTAAAAAAGGCATTAAGTTAGGCCGGGCCGAACTTTGGATACCCACCACCTCGGGTATATAAGTAAACCCACTTTCGTTACAATCCGATGAAAATTGGTTAACTTATGCACCCAAATTCGCCACGGACATTGTGTAAACCAAATATTGGTCTTTTTGGCTGATATATCCAATTGTAAACCGATCTGAACTATATTAAGATCGGATATCGTGAGGCTTCGAAAAACTCACTATTTCAAATTTCAGCGAAATCGGGTAATAAATAAAGCTTTTATGGGCTGAAGGAAGGGAGGGGACTGAACCCCTTAAAAGCTGCCATATAGACCGGTCTATATGGCAGCTATGTCTAAACATACTCCGATTAGAACCATATTTGGGTCGGATATTGGGAGGTATAAACCTACTTACTGTGTCAAATTTCAGCGAAATCGGATAAAAAATAAAGCTTTTATGGACTTCAGACCCTTTTTCGGCAACTCGGTCTATATGGCAGCTATATCTAAATATAGTCCGATCTGAACCATACTTAAGATCGGATATCGCGAGGCTTCGAAAAACTCACTGTTTCAAATTTCAGCGAAATCGGTTAATAAATAAAACTTTTATGGGCTTTAGTCCCCTTATCGGCAAATCGGTCTATATTGCAGCTATGTCTGAACATAGTCCGATCAGAACCATATTTGGGTCCTATATTGGAAACCCTAGACGTACTCACCGTTTCAAATTTCAGCAAAATTTGATAAAAAATAAAGCTTTTATGGGCTTCAGACTCTTTATCGGGAGATCGATCTATATGGCAGCTATATCTAGTTATAGTCCGATCTGAACCATATTTGGGTCCTATATTGGAAAGCCTAAAGCTACTCACCGTTTCAAATTTCAGCGAAATCGGATAAAAAATAAAGCTTTTATGAACTTCAGACCCTTTATCGGGAGATCGGTCTATATGGCAGCTATATCTAAATATGAACCGATCTTATCCATATTTAGACCAGATGTCGGGAGGTTTAAAATAACCCACTGCTTCAAATTTCAGTGAAATCGGTTAATAAATAAAACTTTTAGGGGCTTCAGACCCCTTATCGGGAGATCGGTCTATATGACAGCTATATTCAAATCTGAACAGATCTGGGCAAATTTGAAAAGGACTCACGAGGGGCCTTACACAATTGACCGTCCCAAATTTCGGCGACATCGGACAATATATGCGCCTTTTATGGGCCCAAAACCTTAAATGGCAGCTATTTCCAAATCTGGAACGATCTGAGCCAGATTAACGAAGGATTTCGAAGGGCTTAACACAACTCTCTGTCCCAAATTTCAGCTACATCGGATAATAAATGTGGCTTTTATGGGCCTAAGACTCTAAATCGGAGGATCGGTCTATATGCCAGCTATAATCAAATATGGACCGATCTGTGCCATATTGCAGAAGTATGCCAAGGGGCTTAACTTAACTCACGGTGCCAAATTTCGGCGACATCGGCAATAAATGCGCCTTTTATGGGCCCAAAACCTAAAATCAAGATATTGGTCTATATGGCGGCTATATCCAAATCTGACCGATCAAGGCCAAACTGACAAAGGATGTCGAAGGGCTTAGCACAACTCACTGTCCCAATTTTCAGCAAAATCCGATAATAAATGTGGCTTTTATGTGGTTGAGACCCTAAATCGTGGGATCGGTCTATATGGCACCTATATCCAAATCTGGACCGTTCTAAGCCAAATTGACGAAAGATGTCGAAGGGCCTAACACAACTCACTGTCCGAAATGTCAGCAAAATCAGATAATAAATGTGACTTAATCGGAGTATCGCTCTTTATGGCAGCTATAACCAAATCTGGACCGATCTGAGCGAAATTAACGGAGGATGTCGAAAAGCCTAACAAAACTTACCGTCCCAAATTTCAGCAAAATCGGATAATAGAAGTTGCTTTTATGGGCTTAAGACCCTAAATCAGCGGATCGGTCTATGGGGGCTATATCAAGATATAGTCCGATATAGCCCATCTTCGAACGTAGCCTGCTTAAGGACAAAGTTTCAGCTTAATATCTCTATTTTTAAAGACTGTAGCATGATTTTAACAGACGGGCAGACGGACGGACATGTCTAGGTCGTCTTAGATTATTGCGCTGATCAAGAATATTTACACTTTAGAAATGGAATATTCTAAAGAAATGGAATATTCTTCAGAAATTGATATTTCTATGTGTTGCAAACGGAATGACAAAATTAATATACCCCCATCCTTCAGTGGTGGGTATAAAACTCGGTTCAGATTTGGATAAGTGATACATGTGAGATTTTAGAATGAGCGCAGAAAATGGAGGCGTTGGAACGTTATTCTACGTTCGGCTAGTGGAACAAATGTTATGTCGTAGCCAATTAAAGTAACAAAGCCTCATCTATTTGTTCGTCCTATTTTGAGAAATATTACAATAAATTCCTTATTTGTTAACCAATACTCTCGAAATTTGAAGGGAACGATTTTCTTATGACTCTTGGTGTTACTGGTGAATTTCAAAGAAATCGGTTCAGATTTAGATAAAGCTGTCATATATATGTTTCGCCTGATTTTCACTTCTAGAGCCACTGCAAGCGCATTCATTGAGCAATCTTTCCAAAATTTTGCACAACGCTTTCCACGACGACTACCACAATATCGGAGAAGTTTGGTCGAAATCAGTTTAGATTTCGATATAGCTCCCATCTATAAATACCTCAGATTTTGTGTAATTTGCAATAATGTTGTCATTTGTCAACCGTCCGACTTTTGTCTTTCGTTCCTGGTTGGTTTACCATACTGCTGTTACAATTTTTATTAATGTAGGCAGAAATGAGTTCAGATCGCCTCTTTGGAAAACAATTGAATGATAAATGTTGTAAGCGCAGCCCCAAGAATTGCTTCAATTCGTTTTTACCTGGGTCTTAAATTCAGATTTATTCATTCCATTAACACTTACCTAAAATGAAAGAGAGAAAACAAATGCAATTAGTATTGAAAAAAGAAATATTTTTAGAAATATTTTAAATATTTGAGAGAATATGGGCTTTTTTATAACCACCACGGAAGGGTGGGGGTATATTTATTTTGTCATTCCGTTTGCAACACATCGAAATATCCATTTCCGACCCTATAAAGTATATACGTTTTTGATCAGCGTAAAAATTTAAGACGATCTAGCCATGTCCGTCAGTCTTTAAGTCCGTCTTTTCGCCCGTCTTGTCACCCGTCTGTTCGTCCGTCTGTCCGTCCGTCTGTCTGTTGAAATCACTCTACACTCTTAAAAAATAGAGATATTGAGCTGAAACTTTGCACAGATTCTTTTTTGTCCATAAGCAGGTTAAGTTCGAAGATGGGCTACATCGGACTATATCTTGTTATAGCCCCCATATAGGCCGCTCCGCTAAATTGGGGTCTTAGGCCCATTAAAACCAAATTTTTTATCCGATTTTGCTATAATTTAGTACAGTCAGTTGTGTTAGGCCCTTCGACATCCTTCTTCAATTTGGCCCAGATCGGTCCAGATTTGGATAAAGCTGCCATATAGACCGATCTCTTTATATAAGGTTCGGACCATATTTCGATAAAGCTGCTATGGGGGGATAAGTTATACATTTTTCACCGGATTCTGACCCAAGTAAAAGCGTGTTAAATTCGGCCGGGGCGAATCTTATATACCCTCCACCATGGATCGCATTTGCTGAGTTCTTTTCCCGGCATCTCTTCTTAGGCAAAAAAAGGATACAGAAAAGATTTGCTCTGTAATTAGAGCGATATCAAGATATGATCCGGTTCGGACCACAATTAAATTATGTGTTGGAGACCTGTGTAAAATGTCAGCCAATTCGAATAAGAATTGCGCCCTTTGGGGGCTCAAGACCGATTCAGACCATAATCAACACGTATGTTGGGGGTCATGGGAGGATGCGTCGTACGTTGTACATTTCAGGCAAACCGGATAAGAATTGCGTCCTCTAGAGGCTCAAGAAGTCAAGATTCCAGATCGGTTTATATAGCAGCTATATCAAAACATCGACCGATTTGAACCAAAGTAAGCCCAGTTATTGGAAGTGATGCCAAAACACCTCGTGCAAAATTTCATTCGAATCGGATAAGAATTACGCCCTCTAGAGGCTCAAGAAGTCAAGATCCAAGATCGGTTTATATGGCAGCTACATCAGGTTTTGAACCGATTCGAACCTAACTTACAACAGTAATTGGAAGTCACATCGATACACGTCGTGCAAAATTAAATTCTAATCGGATAAGAATTGCTCCCTCTAGAGGCTCAAGAAGTCAAGATCCCAGATCGGTTTATATGGCAGCTATATCAGGTTATTGACCGATTTGAACCTAACTTAGCACAGTTATTGGAAGTCATAATAAAAACGTCATGCAAAATTTCAGCCAAATCGGATAATTGCGACCTCTAGAAGCTCAAGAATTCAAGACCCAAGATCGGTTTATATGGCAGCTATATCAAAACATGGGCCGATTTAAACCATACTTAGCGCTGTTGTTGGAAGTGGTACTATAACATCAGGTGTAGAATTTCAGTCAAAGCGGAGGATAATTGCGACCTCTAGAGGCTCAAGAAGTCAAGAATCGGTTTATATGGCAGCTATATCAAAACATGGACCGACATACACTAATAAGAGGTATTTGTGCAAAATTTCAAGCGGCTAGCTTCGATAGTTAGCATGATTTCGGCAGACGGACGGACAGACGGACGGACATGGCTAGATCTGCATAAAATGTCACGACGATCAAGAATATATTTATGGGGTCTTAGACGCATATTTCAGGGTGTTACAAACAGAATGACGAAATTAGTATACCCCCATCCTATGGTGTAGGGTATGAAAATAAATAAATTTAAATAATGCTTATATAAGTATTATCACGACCTAATGTCCTTAATGAATGCTTCTAATATTATTTATTTCTTGGAAATGATTTGCCAGCATAAATTAATTTTCCAGGAATTTAGTTATTGCGTATTGGATGATTGCAAGTCAAATAACCTTTACTATTTGCAATTTAATTTATTTGCTTTTCATTGCAATAATAAAAAGCACATATATTGAAAATGTAAAAATTGGAATGTTTACATAAGGAAAGAGTGAAACAAATGAAGTTGAATGATATAAAATAGGCGTTAGGTTGGTTGATGTAGAAAAGTCTCCAACCCCAAAAATTATTTCAGATTGTTTGTGATGGTTAAACTTATTTTTATGTCGTTCATGGAATACCTGGACAATTATTTCACAGCAACAGCTATATCTCTCTCTCTCTCTCTCCCTCTCTGTTACTTCATAATTGCTGATATCCAAAGCCTAGCTAAAATATTTTAAGTTTAAGCAAAAACTTCATTGCAACCCCACGATCTCTTTTATATGAAAAATGTCTGTTGGTTGTGCTGGCATAACATGTTTAGCAATGTTGGAATGGCTTGCGTGCAAACGTATTTGATTGCTGGTGGAATTTCTTTGTATCAGTGCTGGAATGCGTGAGTGTGTTAAGGAAAAAAAGTGTTTATATTTATAGACAAATATAGAACGTTAACGAGTTTGCCACCTTTTATGGCATACACGCAACGCAATATTAAGCAAAAGTAGAAACAAAATCTCTTCAAAGGCACACACTCATACACACACACACAAACAGACATACAATCAACAGAAAAAAATCATATTCGCATAACAGCACACATACATCGGCCAACTAATATAATGCAAATGCTTAAACTAACGCACACACACACACACATGTCCAACATCTACATACATATATTATCCATTATTTATGCACAACAATAATGAATATTTACACATTTCCGCTCATACATATACAAGCAAACATTTCAATGGGCTCAAACACCATATATGGTGGACCACTACCATGGGCGTAGTAACGGGAGTCTCAATCTCAAAAATAGTACCAATCACTTTGAATTATTACCACTCATAAAAGGTTTAGGCGAAGGCCTTAGCAGTTAAACTTTATGTTGTAAAGAAAGTATAAGGCAGCAAATTTTGTATACCCTCCATCATAGGATGGGGGTATACTAATTTCGTCATTCTGTTTGCAACTACTCGAAATATTCATGTAAGACCCCATAAAGTATATATATTCTTGGTCGTGGTGACATTTTAAGTCGATTTAGCCATGTCCGCCCGTCTGTCCGTCCGTTCGTCTGTCTGTCGATGGCACGCTAACTTTCGAAGGAGAGACTAGCCGCTTGAAATTTTGCTCAAATACTTCTTATTAGTGAAGATAAGTTGGGATTGTAAATGGGCCATATCGGTCCATGTTTTAAATAAGCTGCCATATAAACTGATCTTGGGTCTTGACTTCTTGAGCCTCAAGAGGGCGCAATTCTTGTGCGATTAGAATGATATTTTGCACGAACTATTTCGTTATGATAGCCAACAACTGTGCCAAGTATGGTGAAAATCGGTCCATAACCTGGTACAGCTGCCATATAAACCGATCTGGGGTTTTGACTTCTTGAGCCACTAGAGGGCGCAATTATTATCCGATTGGAATGATATTTTGCACGAAGTATTTTGTTATGATATCCAACATCTGTGCCAAGTATAGTTCAAATCGGTCCATAACCTGTTATAGCTGTCATATAAACCGATCTTGGGTCTTGACTTCTTGAGCTTCTAGAGGGCTCAATTCCTATCCGATTGGAATGAAATTTTGCACAACGTGTTCTGTTATAATATCCAACAACTGTACCATGTATGGTTCAAATCGGTCAATAACCTGATATAGCTGCCATATAAACCGATCTTGGGTCTTGACTTCTTGAGCCTATAGAGGGCGCAATTCTCATCCGATTGAAATTAAATTTTGCACAAAGTATTTTGTTATGATTTCCAACAACTGTGGCAAGTATGGATCAAATCGGTCTATAACCTGATATATCTGTCATATAAACCGATCTTGGGTCTTGACTTCTTGAGCCTCTAGTGGGCGCAATTCTTATCCGATTTGAATGAATTTTTGCACGAAGTATTTTGTTATGATTTCCAACAACTGTGGCAAGTATGGATCAAATCGGTCTATAACCTGATATATCTGTCATATAAACCGATCTTGGGTCTTGACTTCTTGAGCCTCTAGTGGGCGCAATTCTTATCCGATTTGAATGAATTTTTGCACGAAGTATTTTGTTATGATATCCAACAACTGTGCTATGAATGGTTCAAATCGGTCCAAAACCTGATATAGCTGCCATATAAACCGATATGAGATCTTGACTTCTTGAGCCTCTAAATGGCGCAATTATTCTCCGATTTGGCTGAAATTTTGCACAACGGCTTCTCTCATGACCTTCAACATACGTGTCGAATACGCCATGAATCGGTTTATAGCCTAATAAAGCTCCTCTATAAATCGATCTCTCTATTTTACTTCTTCAGCCCCTAAAATACGCAGTTCTTACTAGATTTGGCTGAAATTTTACACAATGACTTCTTCTATGGTCTCCAAAACTCAGTTTAAATATGGTCCGAAATGTACAATACCATAACTTGTTAATGTTCCAATAACATAGCAATTCTTTTATTTTATCCTTTGTTTGCCTATAAGGAGATACCGCGCAAAGAACTCGACAAATGCGATCCATGGTGGAGGGTATATAAGATTCGGCCCGGCCGAACTTAGCACGCTTTTACTTGTTTTTAATACACAGGTTAAGTATCCGAATGGAGCATAGCGGATCATATTTTGATATAGCTGCTATTCAGACCGATGCTCGATTTATGGTATTGAGCACACCAATAGCACATTGAGTTTCCAATTTTGCTGAAATTTGGAACAGTGAGTTGTACAAGGGGCCCTCGGATATCGAATATGGGCCATATCGGGTCATATTTGCCTATAGCTGTCATGTAAAGCGATTTGCGTATTCAGGGTTTTAAACTCATCATAACCGCAATTATTATCCTATTTCGCTGAAATTTTGAATAGGAAATTGGACAAGGCCATTCGATATCTGGACCGAGTATTGTATACATTATACCTTATGTGTCTAGTTCGATCAGCCGATTAAGTTCCTTACGCTCGTAAAAGCTTCATTCATTAACCGCTTTAATGGGCCTAATATCTTAAATCGGCATAACGATCTATACGGGGTCTATATCAAGATATTGTCCGGATAACCCATCTTTGAACTTAATCTGACTATGGATAAAAAAAAAAAAAACCTGAACAAAGTTTCTGTTCAATATCTTTATTTTTAAAGACTGTAGCGTGATTTCAACAGACAGACGGTCGGACGGTCGGTGACACAGCTAGATCGTCTTAAATTTTTTTATATAAGGTCGGACATTGATATTTCGATGTGTTGCAAACGGAAAAGCAAAATGAAAATAACCCCATCTATCGGTGGTGTTTATAAAAATTACAAAAATCCTCATTGCTACGCCAATGATAGTGCTGGTGAGTACGTGAATGAAGGAAAGTTGTTCCAATCTCTACCATGTTTGCTGCACAAATAACAACAAAACTCGCACTCGCATTCACATTGTTGGCATTATATTGTGTTTTAGTTGAACAATACATAACCCAAGTACCTTTCAACACTCTGCGCTACACGCATAGCTCCATACACACACAGCCACACCAAGGTATTTAAATAGAGAGAGAGAGATACGAAATCTCTTTGGCCTGCTACCATACATTGGCATATAAAATACTATACTTGTATACTATTACAACCAACAATCCGAACAAGTTGTGAAATGTAATTCTGTATAATTAATTATTAATTTATGCGCATACATTTAAAATGTTCTACACTCTCTCTAAATGTGAGTTGCAGGCACATTCGTTATACGTACGCCGCCAGAGGTGCTCTGTTTGTGTCTATTTATTTGCCTACTGTGAACCGTAATGTTTGAGATGGTGTGGGTGAGTGTGTGTGAGTACGAGCATTGTGTACTCTTTATGAACAATGCTCATGTTGACAAAGTTCCTTTTATTGTTGGTGCTGTTGTTAGTTTTGTTGTTGTTGTTGTTGATATTACTCCTGCTGCTCTTATTTTAATATTTGAAATTGTCGCCGTTGTTGTCTTGTTAGTTGAATTCGTATTCGTTATTATGCTTTAGTTTGCTGTTATGAGTATATTGTGCTGCGGGAAATCGAGAAAGGGAGAATTTGAACTATGAGCATACAACTTTGCTCCCCATTAAAAAAAAAAAGTTTATTTTTATGGTATTGTCAGCAGTTGCATTGTGTAGGAAAGTATTTTTGTATGCGTTTGTTCTCATAGCATGTAAAGCGGATATGAAAATGCAACTAATGCCACTATATACTCTCTCAATCATAGACTATCAAGACCTTGCCAATGTTGGGAAGGCAAACTTTTTCTTCAAACAAGAATTGTTTTTTTGGGGAAAGCAGCATATATTATCAGACAGGTATGGAAACTATCCACCAAAGATTTTCAAAATCTTCTCGAGATCACATATGAATGAGTGCTGTCCGATTCAAGTTTGTTCAATGATAAGTAGCGTAATTTTTATAGCCGAACGGATTGCTGTAGTGCGATACCACTTTGGGGAAAAGTGCTTACATGGCACATTACCTCACAAATGTCGCCATCGTTAGAAAGGGATAACCACAGCAGAAATTTGTTCTGATATTCTCGCCAGGATTCGAAACTAGGCGTTCAGTGTCATATGCGGACATAGAGATATTGAGCTGAAACTTTGCTCAGATTCTTCTATTTTTTGTTCATGGGCAGGTTAAGTTCGAAGATGAGCTATTTCGGATTATATCATGATATAGCTCCCATGTAGAGCGATCCGCCGATTTAGGGTCATAGGCCCACATTTATTATCCGATTTTGTTGAAATTTCAGTTCTGGATATAGCTGCCATATAGACCGATATCTAGATTTAAGGTTTTGGGGCCATAAAAGGCGCATTTATTATCCGATTTCGCCGAAATTTGGGACAGTGAGTTCCAAGTTTGGTTTAGATCGGTCCAGATTGGGATATAGCTGTCATATAGACCGATCTCTCGATATGAGGTCTTAGGCCCATAAAAGGCGAATTTATTGTTCGATTTCGCCGAATTTAGGGACAATAAGTTGTGTTGCGCACTTTGTTCATTTGGCCTGGATCGGTCCAGATTTGGTTATAGATGCCATATAGACCGGTCCTCCGATTTAGGGTCTTAGGCCCATAAAAGCCACATTTATTATCCGATTTTGCTGAAATTCGAGGCCGTGAGTTGTGTTAGGCCTGTCGACATTATTCGTCAATTTGGCTCAGATCGGTCCAGATTTGGATATAGCTGCCATATAGACCGATCTCTCATAAAGGCCAAATTTATTATGCGATTTTGCTGAAATTTGGGACAGTGGGTTGCCTTAGGCTTTTCGACATCCTCCTTTAATTTGGCCCAGATCGGTCCAGATTCGGATATAGCTGCCATATAGACCGATCTCTCGATATAAGGTTTTAGGCCCGTACAAGGCGCATTTATTGTCGGATGTCGCCGAAATTTGGGACAGTGAGTTAGGTTAGGCCCTTCGACATTTTTTTTTCAATTTGGATATAGCTGCCATATAGACCGATCTCTCGATTAAAGGTTTTAGGCCCACACAAAGCGCATTTATTATCCGATGTCTCCGAAATTTGGGACAGTGAGTTAGGATAAGCCCTTCGACATTCTTCTTCAATTTGGCTCAGATCGGTTCAGACTTGGATATAGCTGTCATATAGACCGATCCTCCGATTTATGGTCTTAGGCCCATAAAGGCCAAATTTATTATGCGATTTTACTGAAATTTGGGACAGTGGGTTGCCTTAGGCTTTTCGACATCTCTCTTTAGTTTGGCCCAGATCGGTCGAGATTTGGATATAGCTGCCATATAGACCGATCCTCCGATTTATGGTCTTAGGCCCATAAAATCCACCTTTATTATGCGATTTTTCTGAAATTTGGGACAGTGGGTTGCCTTAGGCTTTTCGACATCTCTCTTTAATTTGGCCCAGATCGGTTCAGATTTGGATATAGCTGCCATATAGACCGATCCTCCGATTTAGAGTCTGAGGCCCAAAAAAGCCACATTTTGTATCCGATTTTGATGAAATTTGGGACAGCGAGTTGTGTTAGGCCTTTCGAAATCCGCCTTCAATTTGCTTCAGATCGAATCAGATTTGGATATAGACCGATATCCCGATTTAAGGTTATGGGCCCATAAAAGCCACATTTATTATCTGATTTTGCTGAAATTTGGGACATTGAGTTGTGTTAGGCCCTTCGACATCCTTCGTCAATTTGGCCTAGATCGGTCCAGATTTGGATATAGCTGCCATATAGACCGATCCTTTGATTTAGAGTCTGAGGCCCAAAAAAGCCACATTTAGTATCTGATTTTGATGAAATTTGGGATAGTAAGTTGTGTTAAGCCCTTCGACTTCCTTGGTCAATTTGGTCCAGATCGGTCCAGATTCGGAATGAAAGGTGGTTTACATATATTCTCGAGGTGGTGGGTATCCAAAGTTCGGCCCAGCCGAACTTAACGCCTTTTTACTTGTTTTGGTTCAATGCAATAAATCAAAACATTTTGAAATGACCTTCTGCTGGTCTACTAGCTTCAGTAGGGGAAATTCCATCAAAGGCTTATAATGGACACTTACCGTTGCCAACATAAAGCACAACAACAACTATGACCCCGTAAAGTATGTTTCATTTTAAATAGATGCCATTTGCATTGTAGGTAGGCATTGTTAGTGACCGGACACGAAAAAAAACCATCGTTGTTAAAATTGCCATCATCACCATAATAAAGGTAGGAGCAGCAGCAAGAGTTACCCCTCATTAAAAAAACATAGAACCATATAAAGTGATAGCCATTTTTTTCTCCTCCGTCCAAATGTATGGCAAGTGATGAAACTCATGTGATAAGCAAAACCAACGAAAATGGTGAAAAAATACAAGAATGACGTACAGCAAAAAAAAAAAAAAAAAAAAAAACGAGAAGAGATAAAATAACATAACGTAAAAATTAATATTCATAAGCGGAGAAACATTTTGATGATGTGTATCATGGTCTAAAAATTAGTAGAGAGACATTTTTGGAAGGACCAGCAAAAAAGGCCAATCGCAAACGAATAAGCCACAAATTGCCCAACGTTAAATGAATTGCTGTGAATTTTAATCCTTTTAAAAATAACTTTTTCCTTTATAACTCGCCAAACCCCCCCTCCCTCCACCCTCCAAAAAAAAAACTGCGCCATAATGATGATTGGGCCAAATGGCGGCCCGATAACATGGTTTGTTCAACGGTTTCATATTTCTAGCATTTTTTGGGTTGAATTGCAAAATCTTATCGGCGGCCACCCTTGTTGTGGAATACTTTTGTTAGCCGCATCCCCCATCCTCGACCACAACAGCAACTATTGGGGGGTAACATCAAGGGTCGGGTAATAAAGAACAATTTTCGTCTTATCATTCACATGTCGTGACTAATAAAAATTCATTTTTATAAATGGTTTAATCCATTGAGGATAACAACGGCAACAACAACAACAACATCGACGAAATACAGCCTCGAAAGCCAGACAAACAACAAAAGGTACATTCATGAATTGGTTACGCACTCACACACACACACACACCCACACACGGATATCCACAGCTCCTGCGAACCCATATAGCACTGAGATCAATACAGTGATAAGCGGAAAACAAACCCATTCACACACACACACACACACACACACACCTACACATGCATATGTGCCAAAATACATATGTACTTTCTATATGTATGCTTGCTGCCATTATTATTACAACTCCCTTGAATTCGATAAAGATGGGTGGAATCCATATGCGAGTTTTTGCACACGCATTATGGTTTTTTTTTTTTTTTTGAACAAAAGCGAAAAACTTTGTTTGAATTTCTGTTTTCTGTGAAAATTCATTAATTCATGTGAGTAAATCGAATTTTGTTTTCGATTTTCTAACGAGCGTGTGTTTGAGTTGCTGTAAACAAAAAAAAAGATTTTCTGTTTTTATTTCATTGAATTTAACCAAAAGTTGATGGCGAAGGTTGCCGGGTGGGAGGGGAGGTCTTAACAGAGGATTCCAGGACTTTCAAATAAAGCAAAAATAATGAAGTTAACTTTTAACTACATAAAGGTACGCAAGTGATAAAAGGATGCTTAAAATGGATGAAGTCACCTGCAGATTATAATTTTGGAAATAACCAAAAATATTCCTATCTTAAATTTAGGAATCAAAATTGTGTTCAAAAGCTTTAGTGATGTCAGGCTAAACATTAGACATCCACCAAAATGTAGGTATATAAGAAGGGCGGTAATTTTTAAACCATCCACCAGAGGATGGGAGTACACTAATTTCGTCATTCCATTTGTAATACTTCGAGATATTCGTCTAAGATCCCATAAAGTTCATATGTTATTGATCCCCACGACATTTAAAGTCATACGTCCATCCGTCCGTCTGTCGAAATCACGCTTCGAAATAATAAAGCTAGACGCCTGAAATTTTGCACAAGTAATTCCTAGTATACCCACCACCAAAGGATAAGGGGAATATGTTTGCAACACATAGAAATATCCGTTTCCGACCCTATCTTATCGCTCCGCTGCTCCTTCTCTTACTTTATATGTCCAATTTAGGGATGTTTTGTGGGGTGACGTGGTCCCCCAGACACTTAGCCGTGGAAAAATATTAGCATCGTGCTCTACTTTAAAAACCATTTCTTAAGCCCCATATTGCCATTGGTTTAAGGAGAGTTTTAAGGGATGAGGCGTCCCCCAAGCACTTGGCCCTAGAATTGTTTATTAAATTCGTTTTTAAATCTCAAATACCTTTCATTTGAGCCACATATTGCCATGGTCGGTAAGATTTTACTATTTGGAGGGTATTTTGTGGGAGGAAGGGGCGGTGCCCCAAATACATGGCCCTACTTTTGGATATCAAATTCGTATTATACTCCCAAATACCTTTATTTGAGCTCCATATTGCGTCGGTCAGTAAATAAGTGCTGTTTGTGGGTTGTTTTTAGGGAAAGGGCAGATACCGAGTAAATTGGTTCCCAAATTGGGTATCAATTTCGTGCTCTACTCCCCAATAACTTTCACTTGAGCCCCACATTGACATGGTCGGTAAATATGCCCGAATTAGGGGTTTTTTTTTGGGGAATGAGGTGGTCGCCCAAACACTTAACCTTAGGAAATATATCAGCAACTTGCTCTACTCTCATTTATTTGAACCCCATATTGCCATTGGCCTTAAAATTGGATATCAAATACGTTTGGTAATCTCAATTACCTTTTATTTAAACCCTTTATTGCAAAAGTGAGCAAATATGTCCGGTTTGGGGTATGGGCTCTAAAAACTATCAATAACGAGCTTCACTCTCTTTAAAACCCAAAACTGTCATGGTGAGCAAATACGTGCTATTTGCGGGTGGGCCCCATATTGCTATGGTAGTAAATTTGTCCCCTACGGGGGTGTTTTGGGGTGGGGGTGGATCCCCTGTAACTTGGTCCCAATTTGGATATCAAATTCGTAATGTACTCGCAAACACCATTCATTTGAGTCCCATATTGCCATTGTGAGTAAATATGTCCGATTAAGGGGGAGTTTGGGGTGGTCCCCCATACACTTGGTCCGATAATTGGATATCAGATACGTTTTCTAATCTCAAATACCTTTCATTTGAGTCCCATATTGTAAAGATTGGTATATATATATATATATATTTGGTGGGTTTTGGGGTGGGGCGCCCCCCCCCCCCCCCCCCCTAGGTACCCTAACCGAAATTTGGATACCAAATTTTTGTTGTTAGGCTACTATAAGAGAGCACACAATCGCTTAAATCGCACCACCCATCTCCGTGATCTGGCGTTTCTGAAAATTAGGGTAAGGGGGAGGGTCCGCTCCCCCTTCAGATATCAAAAAATATAGTACCTTTTTTTTCACCACGGGATCATTATGCACCATCTGTGAAAATTTCAAGAAAATTGTTTCAGCCGTTTCTGAGTCTATAAGGAAAACACAAACAAACAAACGAACAAACTGACAAAGAAACAAAAATTGATTTTTATACCCTCCACCATAGGATGGTGGTGTACTAATTTCGTCATTCTGTTTGTAACTCCTCGAAATATTCGTCGAAGACCCCATAAAATGTACATATTCTCGATCGTCATGACATTTTAAGTCGAACTAGCCATGTCCGTCCGTCCGTCTATACTTTTTATTAGTGTAGGTCGGTTGGGATTGTAAATGGGCTATATCGGTCCAAGTTTAGATAAAGCTATTATCCGATTTGGGTGAAATTTTGCACGAGGTGTTTTGATATGATTTGTAATGATTTTGTGATTTTTCAGCCTCTATAGGGCTCAATTCTCAACCGATTTGGCTGAAATTTAGCATGAGGTGTTTTATTATGACTTCCAAAGCTGTGCCAAGTACCATTCAAATCGGTCCACAACCTGATATAGCTGCCATATAAACCGATCTTAGGGTCTTGACTTTTTAAGCCTCTAGAGGGCGTAATACTCATCCGATTCGACTGACATTTTGCATAAGGTGTTTTGTTATGACTTCCAATAACTGTGCTGAGTATGGTTTAAATCGGTTTATATCCTGATATAGCTGCCATATAAACCGATCTGGGGTCTCTAGAGGGCGCAATTCTCATTCGATTTGACTAAAATTTTGCATGATGTGTTTTATCATGACTTCCAACATTTGTGCTGAGTATGGTTTAAATCGCTCCATAACATGATATAAGTGCCATATAAACCGGTCTGGGGTCTTGACTTTTTCAGCTTCTAGAGGGCGCAATTTCTATCTAATTTGGCTGAAATTTTGCACGTGATGTTTTGGTATCACTTTTAACCACTATGCTAAGTATGATTCAGATCGGTTCATAACTTAGTATAGCTGCCATATAAACCGATCTGGGGTCTTAACTTTTTCAGCCTCTAGAGGGCGCAATTTCTATCCGATTTGGCTGCAATTTTGCATGAGGTGTTTTGTTATGATTTGTAACAAGTGTCATAAGTGTGGTTCAAATCGGTTCATAACCTGGTATAGCTGCCATATAAACCGATCTTGGGTCTTGGCTTTTTCAGCCTCTAGAGGGAGCAATTTCTATCCGATTTGGCTGCAACTTTGCACGTCATGTTTGGGTATCACTTTTAACAACTGTGCTAAGTATGGTTCAAATCGGTTATGAACCGGATATAGCTGCCATATAAACCAATCTTGGGTCTTGACTTCTTGAGCCTCTAGAGGGCGCAATTCTCATCCGATTTGGCTGAAATTTTGCATGAGGTGTTTTGTTATGATTTTCAACAATTGTGCTTAGTACGATTGAAATCGGTTTATAGCCTGATATAGCTGCCTTATAAACCAAACTGGGATCTTGACTTCTTGAGCCTCTAGAGGGCATAATTCTCATCCGATTTGGCTGAAATTTTGTACAACGGCTTCCCCCATGATCTTCAACACGCGTGTCCAATATGGTCTGAATCGATTTATAGCTTCATACAGCTCTCATATAAACCTAACTCCCAATTATGCTTTTTGAGCCCCTACAAGGCGCAATTCTCATTCGAATGGACTGAAATATTACGCAGTGACTTCTACAATGTTCAGCATTCAATTCATGTATGCTCGGAATCGTAGTATAACTTGATATAGCTTCAATAGCATAACAGTTCTTATACATTATACCGTACAAAGAACTCGACAAATGCGATCCATGGTGAAGGGTATATAAGATTCGGCCCGAATGAACTTGGCACGCTCTTATTTGTCATTTTTTTACATACATGGTGCCTATTTTGTTTCCTTTAATAGTTTTGGTTTAAGGATTTTCCTATTTCAAAGTTTAATTAAAATAAACTCTTCGACACTTGAAATAATAAAATGGGAATTTATTTTTGGTATATGTTTGAAAATGCCATGGATTCTTAGGAAACTTTCGGTGACTACCAGAACTTGAAGTTTTTCAGCAATGGAAATTCCTTGCGAGACTAACAAAGCCATAAACTTGCCCCACACTTTTAATTTTTTGTTGCTGTACTCATATGCATGGGAAGGAGCAAAACAGAGACATAAACTCCATTTTGCAGGAATTGTTCGTTTGTTGTTGTTGTTGTTTTTGCTGTTTGCAATAAAATCGTTTGTCTCTATCGAATCCCTGTTAACAACTTCCCGTCTAGAACAAACGATTAGACAATTTTACTATACCCTTCATTCAAGTGTGTGGATGCGGTGTAGGTGCCATAAAACAAACAAACCAGAAATCCCATTAAACTCATTATACGCCAAAGTGGGGCCCACACTCATTTCGGCAGTGAAGGCCGCAAAGGCCAGGGCATACCGAAAACGTGCAACGCAAAACTTTTCCAAACAATTTATGCGTTTTTGTCGTGTTCGTGTATTTTAATTCCTCAACAAAGCGAAACGAAGAAATTTTGGTTAGCTATGTGGGCAGGAGGAGTTGCGGGCCAAGGAAGAAGTTTGAAAATATTTTCCTTGCAATCGCTTGCTTCGGAAGGCCCATACAAGGCAGCCAGCAAACCGACATTATGCTTTTAATTTGTTTTGTTAAAAGTATCATTAAGATAAAGCGATTTCGTTCTTGTTGTCGTTTTTCGGTGTTTTGGTTTTGTTTTCTGAAGGTTCATTTTTCTGTTTTCTGTTTCTGTTTTTTTTTTTTTTTTTGAGTGTTTATGGTTAATGTAAGACCGAGAGATTTAATGGGAGTTGCTTCAATTTGCTGTGTGAGTGAGTGTGTGTGTGTGTGGGAAGTAAATATTTTTGGCAGCAGTGGCCCCAAGACAAAAAAAAAACAACCAAAGAAGGTGATGGGTCCCGATTTTGGTGTATTTTTTTTTTCCTTTCTGCTGCTTCTGGTTCTGTGTTTCCTTTTGTTCGTTGGCTTAATTAGAACATTCATTAATCAAATCAAAAACATACTTTTGACCCGAAAAACGCAAATGATTCATAGACACGCATGGCAGAAAAGGCTGACAGTGGCTGTAGCAGCAGAAGAAGACTCGGTGGCAATAGCAATAGCAGCAGCAGCTAGCAGCTACGACACCACAACAGAATAACAAATTGAATTTTTTGGGAAAGCAGCCGAAATCGGAATACACACTGTCACACACACACACGCACACACACATGCATTGAAAACCCACTGCCTTAGTATTTAGAGCCCTTATAACTAATCACAAACACATTTAAACATATCCTTCAAATGTAATGGCATCGCATATTATGCGGGTTGCTTCTTTGCCAAACAACAGTACAACCGTAGTCCCTCTTATCCTGTTACACTTTTCAAATCCTTAATGTGCAAATACACTCTCAAAATACCGAATTTCCGTTCGACTTGTGCTCAAAGGCACATCAAGGAAATTGATAACATTTCAAAAGAAACTCAAAACATATTTAAACACACACACACACACACACACACACACACAACGACACAATACACTCGGGCAAAAATTATAAAACAAAATGCAAAGGAAAAACTATTGTTTACCTAAATTGTAGCTTCAATGCCCTGCAAGATATGTAAGATGCCAAGAAAACTCTATCAGCGTATTCCAGAAGAGAGGATTACAAAAAATTTTGAATGTAATATCCACGTGACTCTTTAAAAAAATAGTAAATTTAAGACCTCTCTTCAAACTATGTACAACATTTTTTTTTCTTGAGCTTTTTTTTCGATTTGTTTAACCATTGGAATGAATTCTTTATCGATATTGCATGGCCTAAAAGAATTGTAATTTATGTTTATTTATAAACCCTCCGCAAAAAATTCTCATCAGTACAGCCATAACCCGGCACCGGGCGCCAATGATTTTGTCATGTTTCTACTTCGGTATGAATGGATGGAAGCCCAATGGAATTTCAATCATTTACAATGCGATAAGGGAACATGAAGCAATGCATGTTTAGCAAAGATTTAGTAACAGCAGTAAAAGCCAATAAATTGTGTAGCCCAAAATCAGCAGGCAATAGTCAAGCATTCCCCAAGGAAATGTTGAATACTAACACCAATCTGGTTTAAGTAGGGAAACTTTATGCCAAGAGTTGCTAATTCTAGGGAGCTGTCAAACAGTAACATTACCTTAATTCTAGGAAGACTTTAGGAGAAAGAATTAACTTGGCTAAAGGAGAAATTAAATTTTTAGTTAGATTGGTGGAAATCGATGCTTAAATGAATATTGACTTCATTTGTGTTTAAATAAAAAATTAAGCTTTTTGGTTACAGCTTTTCTTTAAGAAATTATGACATTTTATGATATTTTAAGAAGTACTTCACTACAAAGCAAGCAAAAAGGTGTTAAGTTCGGCCAGGCCGAACTTTGAATACCCACCACCCCGGGTATACATGTAAACCACCTATTGTCAGAAGCCGAATTTTGTCAAATACGCCCTTTATGGGCTCAAAACCTTAAATAGAGAGAACGGTGTATATGGCAGCTATATCCAAATCTGGACCGATCTGGCCTAAATTGCAGAAATATGTCTAAAGGCTTAACTTAACTCACTGTCCCAAATTTCGGCGACATCGGACAATAAATGCGCCTTTTATGGACCCAAAACCTTAAATCGAGAGATCGGTGTATATAGCAGCTATATCCAAATCTAAACCGATCTGAGCCATATCGTAGAAGTATGTCGAGGGGTTTATTTTAACTCACTGTCCCAAATTTCGCCGACATCGGACAATAAATGCGCCTTCTATGGGCTCAAAATCTTACATCGAGAAAACGGTCTATATGGTAGCTATATCCAAATCTGGACTGATCTGGGCCTTATTGCAGAGGTATATTGAGGGGCTTAACTTAACTCTCTGTCCCAAATTTCGGGGACATCGGCCAAAAAATTCGCCTTCTATGGGCTCAAAACCTTATGTCGAGAGATCGGTCTATATGGCAGCTATATCCAAATCTGCACTGATCTGGTCCTAATTGCAGATATATGTCTAGAGGCTTAACCTAACTCACTGTCCCAGATTTCGGCGACATCGGACAATAAATGCGCCTTCTATGGGCTCAAAATCTTAAATCGAGAGATCGGTCTATATGGCAGCTACATCCAAATCTGGACCGATCTAGGCCAAATTGAAAAAAGATATCGAAGGGACTAACGCAAATCACTGTCCAAAATTTCGGCGGAAACGGACAACAAATGCGCCTTTTATGACCCCAAAATTTTAATCGTGAGATCGGTCTATATGGCAGCTATATGCAAATCTTGCCCGATCTGTTCTTAATTGGGAAAGGATGTCGAACGGCCTAACATAACTCACTGTCCCGAATTTCAGCAAAATCGGATAATAAATGTGGCTTATATGGGACTAAGACCCTAAATCGGAGGATCGGTCTATATGACAGCTATATCCAAATCTGAACCGATGTGGGCCAAATTGACGCAGGAAGTAGAACTGCCTAATACAACTCACTGTCCCGAATTTCAGCAAAATCGGATTATAAATCTGGTTTTTATGGGCCTAAGACCCTAATCGGAGGATCGGTCTATATGACATCTATATCCAAATCTGGACCGATCTGAGCCTATTTATAAAGGATGTCGAAGGGCGTAATACAACTCACTGTCTCAAATTTCAGCAAAATCTGATAATGAATGTGGCTTTTATGGGCCTAAGACCCTAAATCGGAGGATCGGTCTATATGACAGCTATATCCAAATTTGGACCGATCTGAGCCAAATTAACGGAGGATACCGAAATGCCTAACACAACTCATTGTCCTAAATTTCAGCAAAATCGGATAATAAATGTGGCTTTTATTGGCCTTAGACCCTAAATCGGCCGATCGGTCTATATGGGGGCTATATCAAGATATAGTCCGATGTAGCCCATCTTCAAACTTAACCTGCTTATAGACAAAAAAAGAATCTGTGCAAAGTTTCAGCTCAATATCTCTTTGTTTAAAGACTGTAGTGTGATTTCAACAGACAGACGGACGGGCATGGCTAGATCGTCTTTGATTTTTACGCTGATCAAGAATATATATATATTTTACTAGCCGAACTGGGCCCGCTCCGGGTCCGCGGACGGACATGGCTAGATGGACTTAAAATTACATGACAATCAAGAATATATATATACTTAATGGGGTCTCAGACGCATATTTCGAGGTGTTGCAAACAGAATGACGAAATTCGTATACCCCCATCCAATAGTGGAGGGTATAAAAAACCGCACCAACGCTGTGGCTGTAATCAAATGTGAAGTTCAACTCAGAAATTCCTGCTTAGTTGGCTTAGCCATGTCCGCCTGTCCGTATATCATTTCTGTGTGGATTGTCCGTCGGTCGTTTTTATACCCTACACCACCACTGTGGTACAGGGTATTATAGATTTGTGCATTTGTTTACAACGCGAAGAAGGAGAAGAGCTAGACCCATTGGTGAATATACCGATCGACTCAGAATCACTTTCTGATTCGATTTAGCCATGTCCGTCTGTCCGTCTGTGAGTCCATGTATTCTTGTAATCAAAGTGCAGGTCGTATTTGTTGTCCGATTGTCATGAACTTTTGCACATATCACTTTTTTGTCCCAAGGACAAACGCTATTGATTTTGAAAAAATCGGTTCAGATTTAGATATAGCTCTCATATATATCTATTATCCGATATGGCTTTTTAAGGCTGTAGAAGCCTCAATTTTCGTCCGATCTTCACAAAATTTGGCAATGGTTATTTTATTTGAGATCTTCATATTTGTGCAAAATTTCATAAAAATCGGTTCAGATTTAGATATATCTACCATATATATCGTTCATCCGACATGAACTTTTATGGCTGTAAAAGCCACAATTTTAGTCCGATCTTCACAAAATTTGGCATTGAGTGCTTTCTTAGTTGTCTCCATATGTGTGCAAAATTTCATAAAAATCGGTTCAGATTTAGATATAGCTTCCATATATATGTATCACCCGATTTGCCCTTAAATGGTCGTAGTAGCTACAATTTTCAACCGATCTACACAAAATTTGGCACGATTTATTCGTTTGCTGATCTCAACATGTGTGCAAGATTTCATCAAAATCGGTTCAGATTTGGGTATAGCTTCAATATATGTGCATCGCCCGATTTACACTTATAAGGCTGTATTAAACACAATTAGTGACCAATCTGCACAAAATTTGACACGGATTGTTTTGTTACTGATCTAAACATATTTGCGAGATTTCATCAAAATCGGTTCAAATTTGGAGATAGCTCTCATATATATATATATTCATATCGCCCGATTTTTACTCCTAGTTCCACTGCAAGCACATTTATTGACCAATCTTCCCAAAACTTCGTACAACACTTTCTTCGACGACTGTGACAGTATATGAGAAGTTTGCTCGAAATCGGTTCAGTTTTAGATATAGCTCCCATATATATGTTCGTCCGATTTGCAGTAATATTGCAATAAAATGGTCCCTTGTTAACCGATTCTCTCGACATTTGGCAGGAAGGATTTTCTTATGACTCTCGATATTACTGGCGAATTTCATAGAAATTGGCTTAGATTTAGATATAGCTGTCATATATGTATATGGCCAGATTTTTACTTCAAGAGCCGCTGCAAGCGCATTGTTTGACCAATCTTGCCAAAATTTTGCAGCACGCTTTCCTCAACGACTACCACATTATCTGAGAAGTTTGCTTGAAATCGGTTCAGAATTAGATATAGCTCCCATATATATGTTTGTCATATTTTGGGTAATTTGCCATAATGTTGTCATTTGTCAACCGCAGTTATAAATGTTTGAGGTCCGAGGTCCATCAAAATTGCTTCAGAATTGGTAATAGCTCCCACATTGTACTTATAGGCTAGGTGTAGGGTATTCTATAGTCGCCACTGCCCGACTTTTGCCCTTCCTTACTGGTTTGGATTAAAAGCTGCTGGGCATGGCATTCAACATTTTATGTCCTAAACATTGATAAGAACTACACAGCCTATGTGTGACTTAAGAATGTGTAACCTACTAAAGTTTCAACCGATTTGCATGAAACTCGGTATGGTATGTTGTATGACCCATCTAAAAACCTCTGCTATATTTCATCAAAAACGCTTTTATATTGAGATTGATTGAGACCCTCTATATGCGATTCAAATGCAAATTTGCAAATTTTGCCCATGAACATTCCACTAAGGAACAGGGGCATACTCCTCACATATCAATGAGTGCAGTTCGATTCAAGTTTAAGCTCAATGATAAGGGGCCTCCTTTTTAAAGCCGAGTCCGAACGGCGTGCCGCAGTACGACACCTCTTTGGAGAAAAGTTTTACATGGCATAGTACCTCACAAATGTTTCCAGCATTAGGAGGGGAATACCACCGCTGAAAATTTTTTCTGATGGTCTCGCCAGGATTCGAACCCAGGCGTTCAGCCTCATAGGCGGACATGCTAACCTCTGCCGCTACGGTGGACTTCGATGCGATTCAAAAACCTAAAACACTTTGTGTGTTTTGGTACACTCTATTGTAAATCAATCTTGTGACGTAATTTGCTAAAAAGCAAAACAATTGGGACTATCAAAGTCCCAACCGATTCAAATGCCAATATTTCATGAGGCCAACTACCTTTGCCAATCCTAAGACTGTGCATTCCCATTTTATGTTTGTAAAGTATCACCAACATCTTTATGGTGAGGGCAAAGAGCCCTTATGAAACTAATGGCAGGGGACAACCAAATCCAAAATATTTCCTTTAATCGTTTTGGCTTTTGTACTGTTCTAAAATATTACATCCACTTTATGTTTGGCAGCCATACATCTTCTCAAAAAATTCAAATTCATCTTCTATGGAAATTAGGTCGGCTTTGCTTAGAAATTTCGTTTTGTTGTTTTTGGAATTTACGAAAGGAAATTAATTATAACCCTTTTTGAGTTTGGGATAAAACCCATTTTGTGTATGGTACATCCTGACGAGTGACATTGAAGGACATAGTAACGAATAAAAATATCTTTTGAAAAATCTTACAATCAATTAAAAGCATAATCCACAATAAAATGCCACAACCATGATATGGATTTCCACATCCGCAGCCCCAGAGCCAGCGCCAGCGCCAGCGTCAGCCACAAATTCACATTCACACAATTTGACATAACTTTTACAATTCATTGTAATGCTGAATGCCGATGATGTCGTTGCTGTTGTTGTTAATGTTGGTGAACTTTTAATGTCAGCCAGCATCCGTTTTGTTCCCACACCACTACAAGAAACGACATACCCCGGAACATTAACAATGACGAATGAAATACTCCTTTGAACCTTTGGGTGTATGCGTGTGTGTTAGGCTTGGTCGAGGTCGCTTTCCCTTTGGAAAATTTCTATTAAAACCATATTTTCATTTTTGTGTGGTTAAACAAATCTATGAATATTAATTTCATTTCTAGACTCATTCCTTATGGGCCTGCTTTCCACAGCAACATTTCTGCGTATTTCTGTTGGTGTGTGCCAAACTCAAATGAAATGATGTTGGTTTAGCAAGCATTAGTTGGTTAAACATCTTTTGAATTTTAATAAAATTTCTATTTTATTGAATTGTCAAAAGTGTTCTTATATGGCTTTTGTTGTGTAAACCCAAGCAGCAGGGATATCAAATTGAAACCCTTTAACCATTTTTCTTGAGAACTGTTGGGGCAGCAACAAGAAGCAGCATAGAATGGATAGATGGATGGCAACCGTAAAAAGGACATTTGTCATAGTTAGACAATACCCAAGCACGCACTTTATCTTTAAAGCACAACGTACAACTGGCACACACACACACACACACACACACTGAGTCTCTGATACAAAAAGGCCATTTGTCTACATTAAGCAGACGACACATTTTATATAATTGCAATGAAGAATTAACAAAACGTAAGAGTGTTTGAGTTAAAGACATAAACACTCACACACACACTCACACACGCATATTCTCTTCCACTCATACGCATGCAGCACATAAACACTCCGATACTTTATGATTTGTGCAGCATCTTTGTCTTTGGTCTTTGGTATGTGTGTCTATGTGTGAAGTGGTTTTGTGCTGCTCAAGTGTTGGTGCCAGCTTTGACAAATGTCATGTTTGTTAACTTCACAAGGAAGCATTAAAAAATCGTTGAGCATAAGAAGCTAGCTGTTGTCCTTTGTCGGGCTCTAAGGTTGTGCTGAGCCAGGACAATTCTCCTGGCCCAGACTGAAAACCACAACTCATCTTAATGACATTCATTCAAATCGTCGTCGTCGTCGTCGCCATCATTGTCATTCCCCATCCTCTTTGTTTTGTGTCATTGCTTTTGCCCTGAGAGTTATCCTTTGTAATGCTGGTGTCTCCTTCTATTTTGTTGTTTGGGGGTAGATAGGGAGGCGGGGGCAACAAAAGGTAAAACCGCTTAAAGACAAAGCAAAGACAAAACAACAACTAGAAAAAATCAGAAAAAACAAAACGGCGAAAATGATGACAATAACAGTAGTACATCAGAAAATTTGAGTCCTTGCTACTAATTGTGAAAATAACACACAATTTCTTTTGCTTTTTGTCTTCTTCCAGCCTGGCCAACACCCTTGAATTGGAAAGCTATAAACAGAGGCGCAGGAATTGAAATGAAAAAAACATTGAAAAATGGGGGCTGGAATTGAATAAAAATAAAAAAGTAAAATGGTATAAAATTCGGCCGGGCGAACTTTGGATACCCACCACCTCGGGTATATATGTAAACCCCATTTCGTCACAATCCTGTGAAAATTGAATAACTTATGTCACATAGCAGTTATATCAGAATATGTTTCGATTTGGACCAAATATTAATAAGTACTGTAGCAATATCCAAAAATAAACCGATTTGAACCATATATGACACGTAAGTCGAAAAGCCTAACATAAGTCACTGTGTCAAATTTCAGTGAAATTGGATTATAAATGCGCCTTTAATGGGGCCAAGAGATTAAATCGAGATATCGGTCTATATGGCAGCTATATCCAAATCTAAACCGATTTGGGCCAAGTTGCAGAAAAATGTCGAAGAGCCCATCACAACTGACTGTCCCAAATTTCGACGAAATCAGACTACAAATGCGCCTTTTTTGAGCCCAAAACCTTAAATCGGGATATTGGTCTATATGGCAGCTATATCCAAATCTGAACCGATCTGGGCCAATTTGACGAAGGACGTCGAAGAGCTTAACACAACTCGCTGTCGCAGCGATTGCGGACAATAAACGCACCTTTTATGGCCCCAAAACCTAAAACCGGGATATCGGTCTATATGGCAGCTATATCCAAATCTGGACCGATATGAACTCGCTGTCGCAGCGATTGCGGACAATAAACGCGCCTTTTATGGCCCCAAAACCTAAAACCGGGATATCGGTCTATATAGCAGCTATATCCAAATCTGGACCGATATGGACCAATTTGACGAAGGATGTCGAAGTTCCTAAGACAACTCACTGTCCCAAATTTCAGCAAAATCGGATAATAATTGTGGCTTTTATGGGCCTAAAACCCTAAATCGGAGGAAAGGTCTATATGGCAGCTATATCCAAATATTGACCGATCTAAGTCAAATTAAAGAACGATGTTGAGGGGTCTAACACAACTGCTTGTCCCAAATTTCAGCAAAATCGGATAATAAATGTGGCTTTTATGGGCCTAAGATCCTAAATCGGAGGATGGGTCTATATGGCAGCTATATCCAAATCTGAACCGATCAAGGCCAAATCGACGAAGGATGTCGAAGGGCCTTAGAAAACTCCTTGTCCCAAATTTCAGCACAATCGGATAATAAATATGGCCTTTAAGGACCTTAGACCCTAAATCGGAGGATCGTTCTATATGGCAGCTATATCGAAATCTAATCCGATGTAGGCTAAATTAACGAAGGATGTTGAAAGGCCTAACGCAACTCACCGTCCCTAATTTCAGCAAAATCGGATAATGAATGTGGCTTTTATGGGCCTAAGACCTTAAATCGAGAGATCGAACTATATGGCAGCTATAACCAAATCTGAGCCGATCTGGGCCAAATTAATAAAAGTATGTCAAAGGGCCTAAACAAATTCACTGTCCAAAATTTTAGCAAAATTGGATAATAAATGTGGCTTTTATGGGCCTAAGACCCTAAATCGGAGGATGGGTCTATATGGCAGCTATATCCAAATCTGAACCGATCAAGGCCAAATCGACGAAGGATGTCGAAGGGCCTAAGACAACTCACTGTCCCATATTTCAGCAAAATCGGATAATAAATACGGCTTTTATGGACCTTAGACCCTAAATCAGCGGATCGTTCTATATGGCAGCTATATCTAAATTTGAACCGATTGTGATGAAATTTTGCAAATACGTTAGGATCACCAACAAAACAGTCCATGCCATGTTTTGTGCAGATCGATTTAAAATTGTAGCTACTACTGCAATTTAAATGAAAATCGGGCGCTACATATATATGAGAGCTATATCTACATCTGAACCGATTTTGATGAAATTTTGCAAATATGTTGAAATGAGTAACAAAACAATCCGTGCTAAATTTCGTGCAGATCGGTTGAAAGTTGTCCATATATATGGGAGCTATATCTAAATCTCAACCGATTTTTATCAAAATCCATAGCGTTTGTCCTTGGGTCAAAAACGTGCTATGTGAAAAATTTGGTGACAATCGGACAACAAATACGACCTGCACTTTGATTACAAGAATATATGGACTCACAGACGGACATGGCTAAATAGAATCAAAAACTGATTCTGAGTCGATCGGGTCTAGCTCTTCTCCTTATTAGCGTTTTAAACAAATGCCCAAATCTAGAATACCCTGTACCACAGTGATGGTGTAGGGTATAAAGATGCATCTTTCATGGGCCTAAGAATAGCTATTTCCAAATATAGAACCACCTAAACTGTATAGGGTAAGATTGTCGAAGGGCATAAAAGGTTTGACTGTGCCAATTTTAGCGAAATCGGACAATAAATACTCCTTTTATAGGTCCAAGGTCTTAAATCGGCAGATTGGTCTATATGAGAGTTATATTTCTAAATAAAAACCACCGTAGCGCAGAGGTTAGCATGGCCCCCAATGACGCTAAATGCCTGGGTTCGAATCCTGGCGAGACCATCAGAGAAAATTTTCAGCGATGGTTTTCCCCTTCTAATGCTGGCAATATTTGTGAGGTACTATGCCATGTAAAACTTGTCTCCAAAGAGGTGTCGCACTGCGGCACGCCGTTCGGACTCGGCTATAAAAAGGAGGTCCCTTATCATTGAGCTTAAAATTGAATCGGACTGCACTCATTGATATGTGGGAAGTTTGCCACTGCTCCTTAGTGGAATGTTCATGGGCAAAATTTGCATTTTGCATTAACTGATCTGGGCCGTATTGGAGACTGTGTACAATTTCAGCGAAATCGAGTAATAAACCTGCTTTTGTGGTCCTAAAACTTGAATGGGGAGATTCGTATA
The DNA here is from genome assembly GCF_963082655.1 of Stomoxys calcitrans. Classification (NCBI taxonomy): domain Eukaryota; kingdom Metazoa; phylum Arthropoda; class Insecta; order Diptera; family Muscidae; genus Stomoxys; species Stomoxys calcitrans. The sequence goes on along the minus strand of NC_081552.1, from coordinate 265,430,912 downwards.
TATGACAGCTATATTCATATATAGCTCGATCTTGACCATACTCAACATGAGTTTTGAGCGGCCTAACACATCTCATAGTGCTAAATTTCAGCGAAATTGGTTTGTTAATTCACCTTTTGTGGTTATGTTGAAGAGGTATGCGGGGGGCTCTAATAAAACCCACTGATAAAATTTCGATAAAATAGGACCTAAAATGAAACCTGAAATTTTTTGTTTTATGTAACGCCAGAAAAATCATTTTGGATAAACTCTAAATCTGAATGTATGAAATCGAGCAAAGAAAGGCGTTGACAAATTTTGATCATATTGGGTCAGAAATGTGAATCAACATACAAATGTTAGCTGATCAACCACAAATGTTCACAAATCAACAACAGTTTTTGTGAAAGATATATCTGCAGACACATTCACATTCTGTCAATGTGTAGTGCAATGTTTTAGGTTAAGGATTACAAATAGTTGTTGGGTGTGCTGAGAATCATACCTGTGTTTCAGCCATACCAAGTGTTGACAAACGCCTTGCCACATTGCACCAAAAATGTTTTAGAGTCATTTGAGCTTAAGGTGGGTATACACATACAACTTGTTAATGACAAAACAACACGCGTTCACTAAATCAATCCCACATGTTGACATTGTCCTGCTGTTTAAACGTCTGTCTGACGCACCATTTGTTTGTCCGTCCGTAGGTCTATCTGTCTAAATCTTTGTCTTCTTTCTCTCTATGTCCGGCTGCCTGTATTTATAATTGGTTCAGATTTAGATATGCTTATCTCCAATTTAAGTTGTCCAAATCGGGACAAGCAGTGTCCAAATATACTGCGTTTACCAATTTGTGGAAAATTTCATGAACATCGGTTAAGAAATACATATAGCAAACGCTTTACCAAAATTGTTGAACAATGTCAACTTGTATGGCTAGCACTATGCCTATTGGTTCAGATGAAGATATAGCTGAAATTGGTTAAGATTAGGTCCATTTTAATTTAAACTTGACAAAAAATCTTTAAACACCACCTTGCTTTGTGGTAATTAATCCTCAAAATACTTTCCCCCCCCCCCCCAACTACCTACGCCCATTGCCATAAAACAGGCCTTGTGCAACTTTAGCAAACCCTCCTCCTCCTCTGGCATTGTGACTGAGACAGCCATGAAATTTATGTCTGAATGTTGAAAATGTTCTGTTTTGAGTGATGAGGTTCAGATGATGGCCTCTTTTGGGTAGATCTCGTTAATTAACATGGCGGTGAAGACTTCATTACCGCCATGTCTTTTTTTCAGTTTGTTTTTTTTTTGGTTCTTTGTTTTTTAGGTGTTGTTGTTTTTTTCGAGATCCCCAAGCTTTCTAAAGGGAGACAGCAATTAATTGCAGGCAGATAGATAAGTAGCCCAAAGGCGGAAATGGTGAGCAATGGAAAATGTTTCCTTTTTTGGTCATTGTTCTTGGTTTGTTATTTTTTCTCATTTCTTTTGCTTTCTGTTTGGTTGTTGTTTTCACTTCCTCATCTTTTGAATATCATTAATAGAGGGTGAAAAATAGCAAATGCTGACAATTTGTTTCGTTTGTGTAGCAGAAAAGAGCCGAGAAATATTTACGGGAAATTTATTAGACAAAGCTTAAGTAAATGTTGCCATCACTAATGATAGAAGAAATAGATAGTTTGCCTCTCTCTTCAAGTGAAGGGAGTATTGTTTTCTTTAAAGGAAATTTCGCACAAGAATTAAAAATAGACTACTGGCTGGAGAGAATTCCGAAAACTCAGGAAAAAGAAATATTTTTTTTTCTTAATGGCTAACGAATATCTTCAAAGAAATGAAAATAAATGTTAGTTCAAGCGTAGTTGTTCAGAGAAAGAAGCGCATAGAGCCACAAATGGTGACAGGGTAAGTCAGTATAACAATTTACATTTTCGTTTTGCAATACAATATAAATCACAATAAGCGGACAAATACTGTTGATTGGGGTACGTCATGAGGTCCAGTATCTATATCCAGTATACTCTAAATGGAGTCATAACAAGTAAAAAGGCGTTAAGTTCGGCCGGGGCGATATATGAAAACCAATTTTCGTCAAAACTCGCAAAAAAGAGACTAACACAACTCACCGTCCCAAATTTCGAAAAAATCGGACAATAAATGCGCCTTTTATGGACCCAAAGCCTTAAATAGAGAGTTCTGTCTATATAGCAGCTTTATCCAAATCTGGACCGATCTGAACCAAATTGAAGAAGAATGTCGAAGGGCCTAACACAACTCACTGTCCCAAATTTTGGCGAAATCGGACAATAAATATGGCTTTTATGCGCCCAACCCCGTAAATAGAGAGTTCGGTCTATATGGCAGCTATATCTAAATCTGGACAGATCTGAATCAAATTGAAGAAGAATATCGAAGGGCTTATCTTATCTTAACTCACTGTCCCAAATTTCAGCAAAATCGGATAAAAAATGTGGCTTTTAAGGACTTAAGACCCTAAATCGGAGGATCGGTCTGATTGGCAGCTATAACCAAATCTGAACCGATCTGGGCCAAATTAACGAAGGATGTCAAAGGGCCGAAGACAACTCACTGTCCCAAGTTCCGGCGAAATCGGACAATAAATTCGACTTTTAAATCCCCAAAATCTTCAATCGGGAGATCGGTCTATATGGCAGCTATATCCAAATCTGGAGCGATCTGAGCCAAATTTAAGAATGATATCTAGGGGCCTAACACAACTCACTGTCCCAAATTTCAGCAGAATCGGATAATAAACGTGGCTTTTAAGGCCTTAAGACCCTAAATCGGCAGGTCGGTGTATATCTCAGCTATATCCAAATCTGGACCGAATTCGGCCAAATTAAAGAAAAATTTCGAACAGACTAGCACAGCTCACTGTCCCAAGTTTCGGCGAAATCGGACAATAAATTCGATTTTATAAGTCCAAAAATCTTAAATCGGAAGATCGATCTATATGGCAGCTATATCCAAATCTGGACCGATCTGAGCCAAATTAAAGAATGATATCTAACACAGCTCACTGTCCCAAATTTCAGCAAAATCGGATAATAAATGTGGCTGTTATGGGCCTAAGACCCTAAATCGGCGGATCGGTTCATAACCTAATATAGCTATATAAACCGATCTGGGATCTTGACTTCTTGAGCCTCTAGAGGCCGCAATTATTATTCGATTTACCTGAAATTTTGTACGACAGATCCTCTCATGACCATCAACATACATGTTTATTATGGTTTGAATCGGTCTGTAGACTGATATAGCTCCCACATAAATCGATCACTTTCAGTTTTACTTCTTGAGTCCACAATAGGCCCAATTCTTTTTCGAATTGGCTTACATTTTGCACAGGTTTCCAATATATAATTTAATTGGTGTCCGAACCGGACCTTATCTTGATATCGCTCTTATAGCAGAGCAAATCTTTTCTTTTACTTTTTTTTTTTTGCCTAAGAAAAAATGCCGGGAACAGAACTCGAAAAATGCGATCCATGGTGGAGGGTATATAAAATTTGGCCCAGCCGAACATAGCACGCTTTTACTTGTTAAAGGCTGTAGCGTGATTTCAACAGACAGACGGACGGACATGGCTAGATCGTCTTAGATTTTTACGCTGACCAAAAATATATATATACTTTATAGTCTCGGAAATGGATATATCGATGTGTTGCAAACGGAATGACAAAATGAATATACCCCCATCCTTCGGTGGTGGGTATGAAAATATATGGTCTCGTGGTGCAATACCCCAAAAATAATATTGCCTGCTGTTTCTATTCCTTACACCACCACTGTGGTACAGGGTATTAGAGATTTGTGCATTTGTTTGCAACGCTAAGAAGGAGAAGAGCTAGACCCATTGATAAGTATACCGATCGACTCAGAATCACTTTCTGATTCGATTTAGCCATATCCGTCTGTTCGTCCATGTAGTCTTGTAATCAAAGTGCAGGTCGTATTTGTTGTTCGATTGTCACGAAATTTTGCACATGTCACTTTTTTGACCAAAGGACATACGCTGTTGATTTTGAAACCAATCGGTTTGGATTTAGATATAGCTCCCATATATATTTTACATCCGATATGGGTTTTTAAGGCTGCAGTAGCCACAATTTTTGTCCGATCTTTACAAAATTTGGCGTCGTTTGTTTTATTTGAGGTCTACATACGTGTGCAGAATTTCATAAAAATCGGTTCAGAGTTAGATATAGCTCCCATATATATGCATCGCCTGATTTGCACCCAAATGGCCGTAGTGGCTAAAATTTTCAACCGATCTGCACAAAAATTGGCAAAGATTGTTTTGTTACTGATTTTAACATATCTGGATAGTTTCATTAAAATCAGTTCAGATTTAGATATAGCTCCCATATATATGTGTCGCCCGATTTTCACTCAAATGGCCGTAGTTGCTCAACTTTTCAACCCATCTGCACAAAATTTGGCACGGATTGTTTTGCTACGAATCTTAACACATCTGCTAGATTTCATCGAAATCGGTTCAGATTTATATATAGCTCCCATATATATGCATCGCCCGATTTGCACTTAAGTGGCCACAGTAGCTACAATTTTCAACCCATCTGCACTAAACTTGGCATGGACTGTTTCGATCTTTACAAAATTTGGCATGGGGTGTTTTCTTTGACGTCTACATATGTGTGCGAAATTTCACAAAAAAAAATTTCAGTCCAGATTTAGATATAGCTCCCATATATATGTATCGCACGATTTGCACTAAAATGGCCATAGTAGCTACAATTTTCAACCGATCTGCACAAAATTTGGCACGGACTGTTCTGTTGCTGACTTAAACATATCTGCAAATTTGCATCCTAATCGGTTCAGATTTAGATGTAGCTCCCATATATATGTATCGCCCGATTTGCACCTAAATGCCGAAGTGGCTAAAATTTTCAACCCATCTGCACAAAATTTGGTAAGGATTGTTTTGTTACTGATTTTAACATATCTGTATAGTTTCATTAAAATCAGTTCAGATTTAGATATAGCTCCCATATACAGGGTGATTTTTTTGAGGTTAGGATTTTCATGCATTAGTATTTGACAGATCACGTGGGATTTCAGACATGGTGTCAAAGAGAAAGATGCTCAGTATGCTTTGACATTTCATCATGAATAGACTTACTAACGAGCAACGCTTGCAAATCATTGAATTTTATTACCAAAATCAGTGTTCGGTTCGAAATGTGTTCATTCACCGTAACGTTGCGTCCAACAGCATCTTTGAAAAAATACGGTCCAATGATTCCACCAGCGTACAAACCACACCAAACAGTGCATTTTTCGGGATGCATGGGCAGTTCTTGAACGGCTTCTGGTTGCTCTTCACTCCAAATGCGGCAATTTTGCTTATTTACGTAGCCATTCAACCAGAAATGAGCCTCATCGCTGAACAAAATTTGTCGATAAAAAAGCGGATTTTCTGCCAACTTTTCTAGGGCCCATTCACTGAAAATGATTTGCAAGCGTTGCTCGTTAGTAAGTCTATTCATGATGAAATGTCAAAGCATACTGAGCATCTTTCTCTTTGACACCATGTCTGAAATCCCACGTGATCTGTCAAATACTAATGCATGAAAATCCTAACCTCAAAAAAATCACCCTTTATATGTGTCGCCCGATTTTCACTCAAATGGCCGTAGTTGGTCAAGTTTTCAACCCATCTGCACAAAATTTGGCACGGATTGTTTTGCTACGAATCTTAACAAATCTGCTAGATTTCATCGAAATCGGTTCAGATTTATATATAGCTCCCATATATATGCATCGCCCGATTTGCACTTAAGTGGCCGCAGTAGCTACAATTTTCAACCCATCTGCACTAAACTTGGCATGGACTGTTTCGATACTGATTTTAACATATCTGCAAAATTTTAGCAAAATCGGTTCAGTTTTGGATATAGCTCCAATATATACATATAGCCTGAATTACGCTTAAAGGCTGTAATAATCACAATTTGTAACCGATCTGCATACAATTTGGCACGGATTGTTTTGTTACTGATGTTAAAATATCTGCGAGATTTCGTCAAAATCAGTTCAGATTTGGATGTAGCACCCATACATATTTATCGCCAGATTTGCACTGATATGGCCCTAGTAACAACAATTTTTACCATTTTTAGCAGATTTTCTGATACTACAGCAAACACTTTTGAGGTTTTAGCTAACACATAAGACTGAAGTTATATCGTTTGGCACTACTCTCTTTTCTACTTTACACCTATTTAACATTTTAACCCTTGCATTATAGCACATGTATTTTACTTTAATGCTACTTTTGTATGCTCTATGATGATGAATGATAATCTCTTGGGACCACTATGCGTATGGTTTATGTACTCAACAATAAATGTTGTTCATACGCACCCCCACCCTTCCAAGCATTCTCTTCAAATGATACAATAGTAACTAACATACCAAAGTTGTAACTTTAATTCAACAATATTTGGCATTCAATTGTGTGTGTGTGTGTGAGAATATCTATGTTTACATACCATCCCCCCCCCCTTACATTTAGCCTTATTAATTAATAAATGCAATTATTCTTCGAATTGTGCATTACCATAGACATTGTCGTATAAAGTTTTCAATTTGGTTAAACACATTAAGCTTAAGATATTGTATAATTAAAACATGTGGTTATAATTCTTTGCATTAATGTTGTGGTAATTTTGTAACAATAAACAGCTGTGTGTGTGTGAGTGTGAATTTTCCTTCATGTTTGAATCTGTCTGTGTAGTGGGTTTATGTTTGTGTAACTCTTGATTGATTTATCCTCCTTAAATCCATTAAGTCGTCATTATTTGCATAACTCCGCAAATGGAATGGAATGAAACCAAACAAATGTGTGTAATGCTATCTTTCCATGCATGGGTGTGTGTGTGTGCATAAGTGTTATATTTTAATAAATATTGATTGTATGCTGGCTTTGATATTTAAATCGATGGCGTTTTGTTGTCTACGCCGATTGTGGCCCTTGCAAAATTCCTTGTGTAAATGGAGTTTAAGGCATAATTAATATCATTAATATTTCAGGCATGCCCCAGATTAGGTTAGGTGATTTTCGGATAGAACGTTTATAACGTAATACCAAAGACTAGCCCACGGGGCCAAAGGAAGGTTATGCCATTTGACATAATTGTATGTGTCTTGAGATACTAAATTGTCCCAAAGGGCGAAGATAATTCAAATGGATTCTCGCTGTTTGAAGTTATTTGCTTTACACTCAATTTGTTTAATTAAGAAATAAGAAATTAAAAAAAAAAAAACAGGAAAAACAAAAGCTCTTCCTGACTGAATCAACTCAGGAGATATATATGTATGCGTAGCAACTATAACGAAAACCCTTAATGGGGTGGACAGTGTGTATGGCACATAAAATAGGTTAACGGAAGCCACTGTTTCATGTTTTAGAAAAAAAAAACCGATGATTAGTACACAAAAAATAAGCCCAGGAAACCAAATCCAGCAAAATAATTGTATTTAACGAAAAAATAATTGTATTTATTAATTAAAAAGGCTCAATGGGGGGCTATTTAAAAACACATACTCACGCACACCTGAATAACAAGCATTGTTTAATTAACACAGGTGTATGGACTTATATTCTTGTCCAAGTACTCAATAGTAGTTTTATCATTTGAAGTGAACATGTCGAGGAGTAAGGTAAGTCATAAACCTACCCAGATGTTCCAAAATTTTATTTATCATTATCAAATCAAGGTTAATAAGCGTGATATTCGAAAGAGCCAAGTCTTAATTATCGTTCACCATGGATCAAGGGCTTTATGCTTTTTATTATACCCTCCACCATAGGCTGGGGGTATACCAATTTCGTCATTTTGTGGCTTTTATGGGCCTTAGACCCTAAATCGAAGGATCGGACTATATGGCAGCTAAATCCAAATATGGACCAAATTGACGAGGGATGTTGAAAGGCCTAAAACAACACACTGTCCCAAATTTCAGCAAAATCGTATAATAAATGTGGCTTTTATGGGCCAAAGACCATAAATCGGAGGATCAGTCTATATGGCAGCTATATCCAAATCTGAACCGATTTCCATGAAATTTACCAGCAATATCGAGAGTCATAAGAAAATTCTTCATGCTTAATTTCGAGAGAATCGGTTCACAAATGACCATTTTATTGCTGTGTTACTGCAAATCGGACGAACATATATATGGGAGCTATATCGAAGTCTAAACCGATTTTTATTAAATTCACCAATAACATCTATTGTCGTATGGAAATCCTTTCTGTCGAATTTCGAGAGAATCGGTTAACAAATGACCGTTTTATTGACGTATTATTGCAAATCGGACGAAGATATATATGGGAGCTATATCGAAATCTGAACCGATTTATATTTAATTCACCAATAACATCTAAAGTCGTATGGAAATCCTTCCTGTCGAATTTCGAGAGAATCGGTTAACAAATGACCGTTTTATTGGTGTATAACTACAAATCGGACGAACATATATATGGGAGCTTTATCGAAATCTGAATGATATTTCTATGATTTTTTCCAGTAACATTGAGAGTCGTAAGGAAATCCTTCCCGTCGAATTTCGAGAGAATCGGTTAACAAATGACCGTTTTATTGGTGTATAACTGCAAATCGGACGAACATATATATGGCAGCTATATCGAAATCTGAACCGATTTTTATGAAATTCACCAGTAATATCGAGAATCATAAGAAAATTCTTCTTGCCAAATTTCGAGAGAATCGGTTAACAAATGACTATTTTATTGCTGTATTACTACAAATCGGACTAACATATATATGGGAGCTATATTGAAATCTGAACCGATTTTTATGAAATTCACCAGCTACATCAAGAGTCGTAGGGAAATTCTTCCTGCCAAACTTCGAGAGAATTGGTTAACAAATGACCGTTTTATTGGCGTATTATTGCAAATCGGACGAAGATATATATGGGAGCTATATCGAAATCTGAACTGATTTATATTAAATTCACCAATAACATCTAAAGTCGTATGGAAATCCTTCCTGTCGAATTTCGAGAGAATCGGTTAACAAGTGACCGTTTTATTGGTGTATAACTACAAATCGGACGAACATATATATGGCAGCTATATCGAAATCTGAACCGATTTTTATGAAATTCACCAGTAATATCGAGAATCATAAGAAAATTCTTCTTGCCAAATTTCGAGAGAATTGGTTAACAAATGACCGTTTTATAGGTGTATAACTGCAAATCGGACGAACATATATATGTGGGAGCTATATCCAAATCTGAACCGATTTTTTCCAGTTTCAATAGGCATTGTCTCTAGGCCGAAAAACATGCCCATACCAAATTTGAAGACGATCGGATAAAAATTGCGACCTGTACTTTGTACACGGACAGACAGACGGACAGACAGACGGACAGACAGACAGACAGACAGACAGACAGACAGACAGACAGACAGACAGACAGACAGACAGACAGACGGACGGACAGACAGACAGACGGACAGACAGACGGACGGACAGACAGACAGACAGACAGACAGACAGACAGACAGACAGACAGACAGACAGACAGACAGACAGACAGACAGACAGACAGACAGACAGACAGACAGACAGACAGACAGACAGACAGACAGACAGACGGACAGACAGACAGACGGACAGACAGACAGACAGACAGACAGACAGACGGACAGACAGACAGACAGACAGACATACAGACGGACACACAGACGGACACAGACGGACAGACAGACAGACAGACGGACACACATACGGACAGACAGACGGACACACATACGGACAGACAGACGGACACACATACGGACAGACGCACAGACGGACAGACAGACAGACAGACAGACGGACAGACAGACAGACAGACAGACAGACAGACAGACAGACAGACAGACAGACAGACAGACAGACAGACAGACAGACAGACAGACAGACAGACAGACAGACAGACAGACAGACAGACAGACAGACAGACAGACAGACAGACAGACAGACAGACAGACAGACAGACAGACAGACAGACAGACAGACAGACAGACAGACAGACAGACAGACAGACAGACAGACAGACAGACAGACAGACAGACAGACAGACAGACAGACAGACAGACAGACAGACAGACAGACAGACAGACAGACAGACAGACAGACAGACAGACAGACGGACAGCCAGACAGACAGACAGACAGACAGACAGACAGACAGACAGACAGACAGACAGACAGACAGACAGACAGACGGACAGACAGACAGACAGACAGACAGACAGAGGGACATAGCTAAATCGGATCAGATAGTGATTCTGAATCGATCGGTATACTTATCAATGTGTCTATCTCTCTTTCTTTTGGGTG